>NW_017307414.1:228082-239435 GCF_000935625.1 Nanorana parkeri | reverse complement strand
AAAAAATAAAAAAACTTCCCCCCCCCCCCCCCCCCCCACATCAGCAGGTCATGTGACATCCCAGCCCTCAGGTTTTCTTCTTCCTGTGTCGCCGGTGGGTTTCATTAATGCAGAGACTGGCAAAGTTACAATGTAGCAGACTGATCGCTGGGGCAGGGGGAGACTGAGGAAATGGTTCCTCCTGCCTGCAGTAGACAGATGACACAATCTCAGCCAGGGGTGTCCCTAGCATATTTGCCACCTGAGGTGAGGGGGGTGCTGCTGGTGCACATTCAAGGGGTGTCATGCCCAGCTCACTGATGTCGTTGGTTGCCATGAGCTGGGCAGGATGCCATCCAGTGTCCCACCCAGCTTCTGGCAACCAGTGGCGTCGATGGTTGCCAGACTCCGGCCAGAGCATCCCGCTCAGCTCCTGGCAACCAGTCACTGTTTCCCAGGAGATGGGTAGGACGTCCACCAGAGTGTCCCAGTTTACTAAGAGCTGGGTGGGTCTATGGCCCTTACCTATCTCCCTGCCGGGCTCTTAGCAACCTGGGATGTTCTGGCCGGAAAGGGGCAGCAGACACACTGCACACATTGCGTTGCTCTGCCTGCCACCCTACCATGTGACCCAAAGAGATGCCGCGTGAGGCAATAGCATCAGGCTGCCTCATTCTAGGCATAGACCTGATCTCAACCTAGTTACTGGACTGGAACTTAAGGATGGCTTTTTAGGTTAAATATATTTTTACTGAAACCATCTCCAGTGTACAAATACAGGAACAGGAAATATACAGTAGTAATGTTGGATATTGTGGCATGTCAGGAATTTATTTATGCAGCATGTAGTGCTAATGAAAGGTCTGAAAGGTCCCCTTTGAGCAGATGGGATGAGCCGAATACCCGCTCCCTCTAGTGGCTACTTTTCATATGTCTATATTTAATACAATACCAAAAATATGGAAGACCAACCAATGATACCTTCATCCCTTAAGGTAATGTCCTATAGTTCTAAACAGAAGATCAGCTGCTGCAATTTTCTGGGCACTCTGCAGATTGACCTTATGTATTTTTGGTTCAACTTTCAGCAAGAAGTGTAAAAGCCGTTTGTGCCATTACCCCCTGTAAAGGCTGCAGCAAGAATTGTTTCCTTGAAGTTCTAGAAAGAAGAAGATTGACTGTAGCGTTCCGCAGACATCGGTGACCCCGCGGAGCACCTGTCTTTACTGTTATATCAACTTTCCAGCTTGACAAAATCCACACGATGGGACTTCTAAGTCCGTCTATATTTTGGTATTCCCTTTGATTTGAGATATCAATACTTTGCTTCTACAGTGGTAAAATCGTACGCTGTACCCCGCAGCTGTTGGAGTTGTGCTGGAATTACCGAGATCATTATCACCGTTTTGATATTTTTAGTATAATAAATAGGCAGGAAGAGGCGTACAGCCCTCAGATCCCAAGACCCCCAGATTATGTCAAATCCCCTCCAGGCCATATACTGTATCATACCATAGGTTTTTTTTCACTGTGATCCCAGTTTCTGGTTTAGAGCTGCTATTTATTACAGCTGAACTGCAGACATACAATTCAATACACAGAGAAGACGCACATATGGGAGTTTGTCAAATGCATTTGTATTTTTTCCCCTATCTTTATCAACCCAGTCCGGAGATTAAAGGTGCCCATACACCTTACGACCATCGCAAGACTTTTGTCTTGCGATGGTCGTATGCTTATTGAAAGCTCGTACGATCTGCCCATCTTGGACAGGCCGATTGTACTTGCGATCATCGAAAGCCTGCCCCGCTGAGGGGCGGGCTTCCGATGACCGCAATGCAGAACGGGCAGTGTGCGCGTGCGCACACCGGCCCGTTCCGCAGCTGTCGAACGAGCAGGCTAGAAACACGCCGACAATCGCACGATTCTCAAGCATGTTGGTTCGACAAAAGACGTGCGACCGTACAGTAGAAACGGTCGCACGTCTTCGTTCACACTGCTCGATTCTCGTACGATCGCGGGATGTCCCGCGATTCTCGTACGAGCATCGAGCAGTGTATGGGCACCTTTACACAGCTCTGCCAATCAGCTTAACCTTGTCTGGCTGAGCAAGAGACCGATGAAATCTCATTGACATAATTACTAGCTGTGTTTCTGTCTGCCTGGGAATTTTGGGTGTTCCTGCCCAGAGGCGTAACTAGAACCTTCAGGGCCTGTTCACATGAGATCAGGTCCTGAGCAGGTGTTGATCAGCAGACGTGGAGCTGCTGATGCAGTGCGTTTTTGGTGCGTTTTTGATGCGTTTTTGGTCCAGATGCTGACAGTTCATTTTTTTTTTTTAGCCAAGGGGCTGTCAGTATGCAGATTCAGCCTCTGAGGTGGTTTTTTTTTCCTTAGCTGCATTGCGTTGCGTTTCCGTTCCGTTTTGGTTGCGTTTCTGTTGCATTTCGTGCGCGTTCGTGCGTTTCCGGACCGGACAAAATGTGACATGCAGTATTTTTTCTGTCGTAATCTGAACGGACTGCGCACGTGAGAACTGTAGCCCATAAAACACATAGGGATACATTGGGATGCATTTTGAGTGCAGCAGCGTACGGATTGTGTGCTGTTTGCCTGCTCCTCCCTTCCCTCTACAGTGACATACACTAGCAATTTCAGCAAGTTTATGGAGTGCCATACAATTTTTTGCTCTCAGGATGGTTAGATCGTGTCTGCATGTTCACCCACCTTCTAAAGTCAGTGGGCACCTTAAAGCCTATCTAAAAAAAGAAAATTACACTTGCAGTGGGGCTAATTCTATGCTGCAGGTGTTAACTGCTCATTTTTGTCTAGGGGGGTCTCTAAACCACTTTCACTTACCTGATCCTGCTTCAAGACCAACGCCCTCAACCTCTTCCCCCTCCGCTCCAGTGGTCAAAGGCCCACTGATATCTCATCTAAGCGTTAGATTTGGTGGCACCAAGGGACTTTCCACAGCCAGAGCAAAGGGAAGAGAGGTGAGCACTGACCACTGGGAGAGCGGGGATCAGGTAAGTACAAATGTTTTAGAGAATCCCCCTAGAAAAAAAACAAGCAGTTAACTGTTGCAGTGCAAGGGTAGTCCGCTGAAAGGGTAGTTTTTTTTTATACCCGGAGTTGGGCACCAAGCTGCCACACACGACTTGAATTGCAGGTTTTAGAGTTAAAGTGACATTAAACCCTCAGATTTGTTAACATAAAACAATACTGTAATGTGTGCCTTACTGTAATCCATGGTTGTTTCCCTTCTCTTTGCTGCTCTTCCTTTTGACCTGACTTGACAAGCTTCAAATCAAATTGTTGGCTTAACAGTGACTGCAGCCAATGAGCTTACTATTGGAGATTCAAGAAGCCGCAAGTTGGCAGGGGACATGGCATCCCCCCACCCACGCTATAGGGGAATTGAACGGTTTCCTTCAGAACCCCGGTGCAAGAAACTATGAAGGGCCCCCGCCGCCATGGCACTGTGCGGTTAACAGGATGGCTGCCGAGGTCCCCAGCAAGCTCGGGAAGTGTCAAAAGCTGAAGGAAGTGTCAAATTCTGAAGAGGCTGATGGAAGCTGCAGTGCTGGAACAGAGTGGAGGTTGGAGATGCAGGCCACTGGAGAGGTCCATATAATAGCTCTTTTCTTGCAGTTAACTGGCCTTTTCCTTCATTAAGAGACCTGATAGGTCTCCCTAAGTAGCTGTAACCTACTAGAATGGACAGGCTGGGAAATGATGGAGTTACTACACAGTGACGGTATTATTTTGGGAGCGGGTAGAACGGTGTTAAGGTTATTATGATAATCAGCAGCATGCAAGAACACGCTGTTTCGCTTGAGCAATTGTTGGGACATATGGTTTTATGTACTTAAAATAAAATCCATTTAAATATAGTGCAGTACATTAGCCCTCCGAGGGCCCGAGGCTCTGCAGCACTCCTGCAAATTTAACCCATTATTTACCCCACACAGAAGTCTGGCAGCGGCGATGCCGTTACCACTGATACCTTCCCGATCACGGCTTCTGGGTTTAGTGCCAGTTGCGTCACAAGGAGGGTGCAGGGGGTGACAACAAAATGACTGACAGTGTCATGGACCGAGAGCCCGAGTGCTGCACGAAAGAGGGGACCCGGCGGCATACCTTATCCCGCTGGATGAACGTGTCGTTCTCTCTCTGCCGGCATCCATCACCAAGATGGCCACTGGCAGTGAAGTGTACATGACGTCATTACGCGCATGCTACGTCACGTGTAACGTAATGAGGTGCGCACCAGGTGACACCCAGGGGCCGCACCAGGTGATACCGGGCCTGGTGACGCCACTGTTTATTGCTGAACTTTCAGCAAACGGCTAAACAAAGAGCTTAATTAAAGTGCATATATGGGGCTCTCATAGGGTTTGTAATTTTATCCATCCAGTTCTAACATTTACATGGCTCTGTCACACAGCACAGCTCTACCTGGCAGGGGAAAAGACCTGACTTTGTTCTGTGGTGGTTATGTAAGACTTAAAGGTCTTGCCCCTCCACCAGCCTGTGACTGGGCAGTGAAAAGAGAAGCAGCAGACTGATGAGATTAACCCCGACACACTGCTCTCTCCACATAACAGCATGTCCCTTGTTAGTGCATCACCCTGCCACCTGGGCTTCTAATGGGGAATGCAGCAGGCATGATCCACTGTGCAAAGAGAAGCAGCAGACTGATGAGATCAACCCCGGCACACTGCTCTCTCTCCATCTTTCAGCATGTCCCTTGTTAGTGCATCACCCTGCCACCAGGGCTTCTAATGGAGAATGCAGCAAGCATGATCCACTGTGGACACCATCAGGAAACCCATCGTAAGAAATGCCATGCAGCCATCGCTGGAGTGCATGTAATACTCTCCCTGCTGCCCCAAGGCCAGGTCCTCAATGCGCCCCCCTATCCGCCAAACCCCGCCCCCCCATGTAGAATGGCAGACCTGCAGGCTGCATACAATTGATCTCGGTGACATTACTGAGATCACTTGTATAAAACAAGCGGCAGCTTCCCTGCTGCACATTTAGCTCTGCTAGCCCGAAGCAGGGCTAATGTAGAAAACAACTACCCGCCCGGCGCCCAGACCTGCATGTCCCAGGCGTCGGGAGATAGGAATTCCACACCTCTGCTTCCCCTCTGCTCCCTGCTGCACCGAGGCGGCGTCTTGGTTGGCCTTGTGGCAAATCCGGCCCTGAGTGCATGTAGACAGGAAGCGGCTGCAAAGGGCCTGCAGATGATGATGGAACAATGGACAAAAGGAATTTCTAAACAAGTATTCTTAATGTAAAACATTGGTTACATTTGATGCACGCGACATGCCGTCCACTTTACATCTGCTTTAAAAAGCTGAGTGCTTGTGAGCTGTCACAACAACACGCATGTGTTCTAAACACGTTAAGACTGTTCTACATACACGGAGATAGACATCATCTCGCATATCACAGGGATACGAGCGATGAGTGGAGTATTATGCTGACACGGATCAAGTTCATAAATAAATACTTTGTGCGGCAGTAGATCATCCCCAGACAGCGGCACGCCACTTCTGCTGAATTTTCCTGTTTTTTCCACTATCAGCCCTCTGGTAGACTCCTGAAGGCTGAGCGTTATAAATGGACTGGCACCATCCCAGGGGGACGACCCTGACAAGTGTGATTAAATCTCGCACGCGCTGCATGGAATCCAGGCCCTGCTACTGGAAAGCACATGTCACAAGCCGGGCTGGCGGGAAGAATGCCTGACGCGTCCGAGCCGCCAGGGGCATGAGAATGGACGGGGAATATTTCACGCTCCGATTTCTGCTCGGCTCGACCGAAATAACTCTGCCGGGATTATCCGCAAGCGAGGGAATTTCTTTCAACTTCGACGTCTGCGTGCGGGTCGTGACAATTATTTCCCTTTGTTGCCGGAGAAGTGCGCAGGTGTCGTCGGTCACGTCCATCCAGACTCGTTCTGTAATGTTGAAGACGTTTCGCAGCATCTGAAACAAAAAGTGATTTTTAGACTTTAGTGAATTTTGTTACATTGGAGCCTTTTTTTGCATTCTTTTTTTTTTTTTAGCATAAACGTTTATTGTTAAAGAATAGAAGATATGCAATAACAGAAACAGTACGTTTGGGACAATAAGTTAGATGACATAAAAATCTACAACATATTGTACTGTAGTTGTGCAGACTCAGTAGCATATCAATCATCAAATGTGTCTGGAACAAGGAATAAGTTACCTCATATTCGTTGTGATTAGAGTATAGAATAAGAAACTTTGAGAGTTAAAGTGAAAGAAACTTAAAAGTAAGAAGTATAAGACATATTACAACAGCTTCAAAACGAGAAAGCAGAAAACATAAAGTAAAAGAGAGTGAATTAGGTCAGATTACAATGTAATTCACAACAGTGGCGTCACAAGGGGGGTGCGGCCCGCACCTGGGTGACACCATTGGAGGGGTGACACCAAAATGACTTACAGTCATTTTGGTGTCACTCCCCTCTGAAAAGTCGGGCGCTCGGTCATGGACCGAACGCCCGACAGTATCAGGAGAGAGGAGGGGACCCGGCGGCATACCTTATCCCGCCGGGTGGCTGTCTCCTCCTCTCTCTGCCCGCGTCCATCACCAAGATGGCCGACGGCAGGTATCAGAATACTGTCGCGCGTGCGCGATGACGTCATCGCGCACACGCGTGGTGACGTCTTGGCGGGGTGACACTCGAACACCGCTCCGGGTGTCACCCAGCCTCGGGACGCCCCTAATTCACAATAATAAACCAAATCATAAAAGTGAGAGTTATATCATTTAGATTCTCGCAGGTTGTTGCAGAATTGCTATGACAAGTGAGGTAAGTAAAAGGTCTACAGTAAAGGAGTGTTTAGTATTTGACTATACATATGCATAAGCATAAGTAGATGGCTACTGGTGAACGATTTTACATTTGGTAATAAATCTGGCAAATTGTTGGCCAACCTAGCTAAGGGTCAAAGACCTTTTTTGCATTCTTATGTACAGGTGTAGCCAGGCGCCGACCCTACAATGAGGCAGCCTGAGAAGGGTGCCTCATATAGTCTTATAGGGTGACGTGGGGGGTCCTTGCAGGCAGAGCGTCCCAGGTTGCTAAGAGCTCTTAGCAACCTGTGACACTGCCTGGTGTCCCGCCCAGCACACTGAAAAGCAGAAATCACCAGCACTCAATAAATATCATAGACGTCCATTTAATCGGACCAGTCGTCACAGACAAAACCAACGTTTCGGGGCCACACAGGGTCCCTTCTTTAGGGCGACAATGTAACAAATAAATATATGATAGAAAACCACATATATACCCCTTGAGGGAAATTCGGCACCTCCCCGTGACGTCATCACGGCAGGAAAACCGCCATGTTTAGAAAATTAGCATCAGTACAAATACTCAGTACATAAGTGAAACATATCTAAATAAAACAGTGCTAATCATCATAATAGGGTTGCCACCTGTCCTGGATTCACCCGGACAGTCCGGGTTTTGAATGCTGTGTCCGGGTTTCATGGCAGCTGAGACCCGGACACAAGATGTCAGGCAGACAGGGGCAACCAAAATGAAGATCGGGGCTACTGGCCCTCCACTGAGAATAGTCTCTCTCAACTGTGATATTTACATATGAATAAACCACAACTCATCCTCCCCAAAGATATGTCCGCGCGTCGCTAGAGTGTTCGGGTTTCACTTGAAGAAAAGGTGGCAACCCTACATCATAATCATCAATACATGATGAAAGAACATAACAAGTACCTGATCGTAAGGTGGATCATGGTGGTGTGTGGGGCACAAAGAGGGGGGGGGGGTAAAGACGGTGCTCACACCGCTGCATAGAGGGAAGACGAAAAAGGAACTCTGTAATACGCTATCGATCTCCATAGAGATCTCCATGATGCTGTTGTATGATTTCATGCTGTGTTCATTCAGTGTGTATTTGAAGATGCATACTCCTTCTCCCTTTGTTTTCCGTCCGTTTCCTGATGGTAGTATATTGATTGTTTATATACTTTGTACACTTTTTGATTTCTCTGTTTTTGTTTTGTCTTTCTTATTTGTCACAGAGATGTTCTGCTTTTGTTTTTTTGCCTTGACGTACATTTTAAATGAGCAAATGACATAAGTTCATTTTTATGGTTTACATGCCCTTTAAATCTGCATTGTTTCATGATCTTTTTTTCTTTCACATTTGCAGATGACCCTCCAGTGTACCAGCTCAGGAAACCTGTCCCTCACTGCTCTGCTGGAGAAGTATTGCGAGATGCTGTCCTCCATGTACAACATCACAGGTACTCTTTATGTGGTGCATCTCTTATCTGAGGTCACATGGAATCAATGGGACCATCTGTGCCGCCCCAATGGGGCATAGAAGTTTATTTAGATAGAATTTATATAGTGTGTTTTCCTATACCTTTTCCTATGGACGTTTTATATATTTAGTTCTTATGCTGCCATCTAGTGGCCTTTTGTGGTAATGTATATATTTTTCTATGTTACCTTCCCTGATATCCCTGAGATTGATGACACAGTTCCTCTTTATGTAAGCCCCACCCTTCTTCCTGAGTGCAGTGCTTCCTGTGTCATGGCCACAGCTAACAGGCCACATGTAACTAGGACATATGTACTCTGCATAGTACACTAGAAAAGGCATCATCTTTTGACCGCATAATACTGAAAACCATCCATCTGCTGTATCCTGTTGTTTGATGTGCAGAATAAAGCAACCTTTCTGGATGAAACGGTATTGGTGAGTTCAGCTATCTGACAATGAATGTTCACAGTGATTGAATCTGCTTATACAGGCCAGGCATAGAGGTCTCACAAGGGATAAATCGCTATCACAACAATCTGAGTCAGAATACCATCCATAGTCATTATCAGAAGTAGTCTGATGCCGGAGTGACATTGGTGGCCGCCCATCAATTGCTAGGCTTGAAACTCACAAATATGGCACGTCCCTTGCTGACAGGTTCTCTTTAGGGATGAGGTTTGGGTTCACTGCGAATCTCGAACCTGCATGTCCCGGTGTATTTATGTACAGTTTTGGCTGGGCAATCTTTTTTAAAGCCATAATGTACTCTGTGACCTTTGAAATGTGGCCAGCAGGTTTAGAAAGACCAATAAGGGGGCTTTTGGATAACCCAGTCCCCTCACTATAAAAAGGGGGGGTGGGGACAGAACAGTGGTGTCACAAAGGGAGGTGCGGCCCGCACCCGGGTGCCACCATTGGAGGGGTGACACCAAAAATGACTGACAGTCATTTTGGTGTCACCCCTTATGAAGAGTCAGGCACTTGGCCACGGACCGAGAGCCCGACAGTGTCAGGAGAGAAGAGGGGACCCGGCGTCATACCTCATCCCGCCAGGTGAACGTCCCCTCCTCTCTCTGCCAGCGTCCATCACCAAGATGACCGCCGGCAGGCGTCAATAAGACCACCGCGCATGTGCGATGACGTCATCGCGCACGCGCGGCAATGTCACTCGCATGTGCGATGATGTCACGGTGGGGTGTCACCCGGTCTCCGCCCCCGGGTGACACCCAGCCTTGGGATGCCCCTGGGACAGAGCCGTCAATGTGTTGGAAAGAAGAGAGATGACAAACTTCAAAGCTAGAGTTTAGGGTCATTAAGGGAAAGTGTGCTTTACTTGTGATTGCTAGCTCTTCGGCCAATCACCCCCATTACTGCTTTTTTTTTTTCAATTATTATTATTATTCTTATCGGGGGCTTTTTTGTCTTTAATTTTAGTTTTTGGCTGATTTCAGGTCAGTTTTAGGGAACATCCAATCCAACCTAGATCTGCTTTACCTTTTAAAAGAAGATGCCTTCCTATGGTATTTAGATCTATGGGCCAGGGCATTCCCTATAATGAGGCACCATCTCTTTGGACCATGTGGGGGGGGGGGGGGGGGGTGTGCCACTCCCTTTCCAGCCAGAGCGTTATAGTTTGGTAAGAGCCAGGTGGGGAGATGTGTAAGAACCATACACATCTCCCTGTCCAGCGCTTAGCAACCTGGGACACTCTGGCTGGCATCCCACTGATCAATATGATCAATACAGACATTAAGTTTGATTTATGTTTAGTCTACAATTGCATGGTTAGACCGTGAGGCTCCTTTCAGTATTAGCTGACCCCTGACATCCTCCAGACATTCAGTAATGAGGCCGGCGACACTTATAAACATATTATTAGGGCTTAATAATACTAAATGATATTAAATAATAAATAACACACAATAAAATTAATCTGAAAACAAAGAGGATATTTAGGAGTAATTACATAACCATGTGTTTCTATAAAATAATACCCAATAATCATGTTTCTTTGGGGGGCTATTAATAAACATGTTGCATGTCTACATATATTTTTTTACCCTAGTTCGAATATAGTGTGTTGTAGTAATACATTATGGCCAATAGATGGAGCTGAGGAGCAGAGGAAATAACTATGTATTATAACACATTATGGCCACTAGATGGAGCTGGGGAGCACAGGAAATAAGTATGTATTATACTACGTCAGGGGTGCCCACAAGGTCGATCGCGATCTACCAGTCGATCGCGTAGCGATCACTGGTAGATCGCACCGTCCTCTCCTCCCGCCGCTTCTCTGGATCCCCGCTGGGGATCCGAGAAGAAGTGAAGGAAACGGCGGCGGGGGAGGGCGGAGGACGGAGCCGCTGTCACAGAACTAATGAAGAGCGGTGAGGAGAGAGAGAGAGATGCTCGGCCAGGATCTGACAGCCGGCGCCTCTCTCTCCCCTCACTGCTCTTTCACTTCTCGTCGGATCCCCCCGCTGCCTCTGCCCGGGAGAGCAGGGGGGATGCAGAGGAGAAGCTGAGCCCATTTGTGCGTGGCCGAGAGGCAGAGGATCGGTACATGTCAGTAGTATGTACCAATCCTCTGTGTAGGAAAAACACTGGAGCGATCGGCTGATCACTCCAGTGTTTGTAAATAACTGGGGACACATAGCACTATGTGTCCCCAGTTATAAATGAATGAACAGGAGGTGATTTACATCACCTCCTGTTCATTCATAAGTTTCTCAATGGGGAGAAGCACTCTGTACAGAGGCTCCTCCCCATTCAGAAACTGCTTGATAGTAAAATATTTTCTTAATGAATGGGAAGCCTCTGTGCTTTCCATTCATTTAGAATAGAGGCTGAAGAAAAAGAGATTGAGGACTTTGTGTCCTCAATTTCTTTTTCTTTTTTAAAAGGGAAATATCAGGGGGCTTTTTAGACCCCTAATATTTCCCCGGAGCCCCCCAAGAGTAAAAAAAAATAAAAAAATACGAAAATTAAAAAAAAAAAATAATGAAAATAAAATAAAAAATAGTAAAAAATAAATT
>NW_017307414.1:227277-227714 GCF_000935625.1 Nanorana parkeri | reverse complement strand
AGTGCTCGCAGCATTTTTGCGGATCACACTGGACTGGAACACAGGCACTAATGCAGGCGATCGCACTGTGGGCGAGGGGCCTGCCTGCGGAGCCTGGCTGCGGTGCCATTGACTTCAATGCACCGCCACGCCCCCTCCCGCCCCTGAATACAGGTGTTTTTTCGTTGGTAGATCTCAATGAGCTCGTCATTTGAAAAGTAGATCTCCAGACGAAAAATAGTGGGCGCCCCTGTACTACGTTATGGCCACTTCCCATTTTTCCCTATGTCCCTCAGCTCCATCTAGTGCCCATGTTGTATTATTACAACTCACTACATCGAAACTGGGAAACAAAATACATTAAAGGATAATTATGAGGTGAGTGATTTTCACTCAACCTCATAGTTCGAGCCGACGTGTGACAATGAGACTGTCACACATCGGCTCAATAGATCGGG
>NW_017307414.1:222628-224403 GCF_000935625.1 Nanorana parkeri | reverse complement strand
CGCAAAAGGAGCTGGCTACGGCTATGCTCCCGTGGTGCTCGTGCGGCTGCGGGCTGAATGTGTCAGACACTGCAGATGGAAAGGTGCAGGACACCCCATGTGCAACGTCGGCCACACGAGCACCACGGGAGGACAGGACGCCGGGACCTGTAGGGCGCACTGGAATGTAAGCCAGCCGACTCCCTGCGTTCAGGTCCGGGAGCGGGTGTGGAGCTGTATTGAAGTCAATGGCATCGCCCACATTGCGATCGCCCGCACTCGGAACGCAGGCACATTAGTGCCTGCATTCCTGTCCAGTGCGATCTGCAAAAATAGTGCTCGCAGCATTTTTGCGGATCACACTGGACTGGAACACAGGCACTAATGCAGGCGATCGCACTGTGGGCGAGGGGCCTGCCTGCGGAGCCTGGCTGCGGTGCCATTGACTTCAATGCACCGCCACGCCCCCTCCCGCCCCTGAATACAGGTGTTTTTTCGTTGGTAGATCTCAATGAGCTCGTCATTTGAAAAGTAGATCTCCAGACGAAAAATAGTGGGCGCCCCTGTACTACGTTATGGCCACTTCCCATTTTTCCCTATGTCCCTCAGCTCCATCTAGTGCCCATGTTGTATTATTACAACTCACTACATCGAAACTGGGAAACAAAATACATTAAAGGATAATTATGAGGTGAGTGATTTTCACTCAACCTCATAGTTCGAGCCGACGTGTGACAATGAGACTGTCACACATCGGCTCAATAGATCGGGAAGGGAGCGAACACATACCGTCGCTCACTCACTTCTCGATCCTGTCCCTGCAGAGAGCTGTGACTGTCACTCACGGCTCCATGCAGGGATTCCCCCCTCCCCTCTCCTCCTCCCCTCTCCTGGCGGAAAGGATGGGGGAGGGGGCAGGTACAGCTGGCTCTGCCTCTAGATAGGCAGAGCCAGCTGTCACTCACGCAGCTGGGTGGATCTCGACAGTAATGTCAGGATCCGTCCCGGCTGCGGCGGTCTCAGTATACCGCGAGCTGTAGCTCCCTATATACTGAGCTTTGAGTCACGGGAGGACGCCAGTTTATGTCCTCTCGTGGCCCTTAGGAGAACTATGAGGAAAAACATTTACACCATAGCTCTCCTTTAAGAATTAGGGATGCATCAGTTGACTGGTCACCTCTACTGATACAGCAAGTGCCACAGCGCCATTTAAAGGTTGTAAAGATTGGCTGGGAAGCCGGCGTTATATCGAAAGTTCCAACCCGTCGACATCTCCAACGACCTGACTTCCGGTTTAGTTAGAAGAGGTTTGGGCGCGAAGGCTCTACTGCACGTGCGCCACCCGCGGCATTTCCCTATACACATAGTACACAGCAATAAAGTAGTACAATGAACTAGGGTCAGACTAATCCAGCACGTTATTAATCTGTGTTGCCCCACTCAATATGGCCACATGCGGTGGCCATATTGAGTGGGACAACTCAGATTAATAACATGCTGGATTAGTCTGACCTCGAGGTGTTGGAGTTTTTTTTTTGTTGGTATTGGCGAGTACCAATAGATAAATATCGGTACTCGATAACCGGTATTGGTGCATGCCTACTTTTTTCCTTTCCTTTTTTTCCCCCCTTATCTTAGGCTTTTTATATTAGGCTAAGGGAAGTCTAATTAGATTTAGACTGCCCTTAGCCCCGCCTTCCACCAGGCGAGAGTGGCGTCACATTCCTTCCGCCGAGATCCTGGGGAATACAGCAGCCGAAATCTAACAAGAAGATGCTCTTACAATGGGATAAAGT
>NW_017307414.1:201685-222596 GCF_000935625.1 Nanorana parkeri | reverse complement strand
GGGCTAACCTTTTATCTTTACAGGTACATTTATTACCTATGAACATTCGGTGATTGCTAGGGGGGAAGGGACCTGGACATTATATGCATTGTACAGCACGGTCCACGTTACCCATGATGTAATGCTTTCACATCTGTGCATACATACGCCGGCTCTGAACACACTGTATACGTTCTGTATATATAAGTTCTTAAAGCTCTGTATCACTGGCATGTCAGGATGTCATGTTTTGTCAATGACCTAATACATTATACAGAGATCATTGGACGGGTTTAATAAAGAACAGTTCGAATGGAGGTTGGAATCAGAAAATAAACCTGGAAGGCAAGTGACTGCAATAAGGTAAATACATTGTGACTCATTGCCTAATGTGCTTCATCGGGGAAATGTTTCATGTCAAGTACAATACACGGCATGCCCGGATGCGGCACCTATCAGACATTCCGGCCTGGGTGTCGGTTTTCCTATGTCTCTGCTTGACGTCTCATCCCCAGAGCCTGTTACTTATATGTGACTGGTAAGTACCCTGCCAGTCCGAACTCCATTACTATGTCATACCCATACCGTTTGTTGATGCGACATGAGAGGCCAAGAGCGACGGCATACATTACCTACAAGAGCGATTATTTGGGAGACAAATTAAATAGAAAAGGGCAGCTTCAGTTCTAATTTTCAGCTTTGATTAAAAACATATATAATAATAATAATAATAGCCACAGACATGACTCCCAGAGGCGGGGGCATGATGGGAGTTTGCCTACCCCTGCTATAAGGAATGGAAACATTCTCTTTGGAAATGACTAACCAATGTCTGACATGATCAGGCCAGCCGAGCTTGTCTAAGGCTCACCATGCACTTTACAAGATGACTATACAATCCCTGTACAGTCAACTACCAAAACTATGTAATATGAGGACCTACCTGAACTATCCAATCATTTCATATCCAATCAGGCAGGCCATTGCACTACAAACTTGATGGTAGACCTAAAGGACTAAGTACTATCAAATTGTATATTGTATGGTCAACCCAAGGTCTCGAATGTTGCTTTTGAGTTCCGCATTCAGAGTTGAATAAATCAATAAATTAATTAAAATTAATTAATTGATTAATTAAGTTCAAGATCATGGCTATACCTTACAGTGTGGCGCTATCCATAGCACGGTTCTTGCAATGTAAATGTTCTAAATGTAATCTAAAGCTAAATCCTCTAAATGTTCATACACAGAAAAGACAAAGGAAACGCGGAATGATATAATAGACGCAGTCAAAGCATCTGTCCGGACGTTTCAGCTCCATTTAACGCTCCACATGCTCGTGCCAGCTGACAGCGCTGGTGCCAGCGGGGTGTGTAATTATCTGTAAGAGGTTACAGATGTTGGCTCCGCCATAGTCGCTGATAAGTGTCATTGAGCTCTTAGTGTTTTATGTGATGCCGGATTACAGCTTTAAAGCCGCACGCCACAGTTTTGCCTTTAAAGAAAAATCAGGGGCAAAGTGACAGGTTCCCTTTTAAGAAATGAGAGTGCTGCACTGTTTGTTCAGAGTCCATGTAATATAATCAATACTCTATATAATATTAGCCAATGCGTTTCAGGGTCTTTAGAGCACCTGCTTCTTCATCGGGGCTTGAAAGGCTGACAGAGGCAGGACTCGAAGGTTGAACTCGATATCGTTAATTAGGATATTGGAACAATATTGCAATATAAAATTGTGTTTCTGGCTATAAAAGGAGCCTGGGCTGCCACAAATTTTGCAGAAGCCTGCTTCATAACAGTTATTTTTTTAGTAATGTTCCAAAATCCTTTTAACCATATTGAGCCCTGATGAAGGGAGTGCCCCAAATTCCCCAAACGCATTAGTTCATTTTGAATAATGAATAAACCTATTACTTGGATTCTCAACCACCAGTGTGGTGCTCTCGTTTCCTCTGGATTCTATCTGAAGCACCCTTCTGTGGCCGTGTCATGCCTTACAACTGCCCAAGCAGAGAGACCCAGGCTTTCCACTGCAAGGTTTAATATAGTTTTACAATCCAGCATCTCCCACCTCCATTGTTGCAAAGGTTCACCTAATACGTCCACTGATTCTAACCTTCCCTATGGTTCCATGCGCCTGAGTTCTGAGTGTACAGTGTAAGCTCTGTGTCAGTCTATATCAAAATACAAAGAAAGTGTTTGCAAAGTGCTGGACCCCATGGGTAAGGGAATAGTAGGAGGAAGTCAGACTTTCAAGGCAACTGTCTGTCAATCGGGGCCTCCCAGAGGGCCCCTGAAGTAGAGAAACCACATACAAAGCATGAGAGAACCGCAGAGCTTGAATAGGTCCAGCAAGATTTGATTGGTCGCAAGTAGTTAAAACAGCCAACGAGTTTTGGGGACTCGATGCTCCCCCTTCATCAGGGCTTCAGTATTTATTTATTACAAGTTTACAATTAACCCACCAGCATTTCTTTGCAAAGTAGAAGGAAACCAGAGTACCCTGAGGAAACCCACAGAAGCCCAGGGAGAACATGCAAACTTCTTGCAGATAGTGTCCTTAGTCACTAGCACTGGGGGACCCTGGCTGGGATTTGAACTAGGGTCCCCCAGTTCTTCAAGGCAGCACTAGGCCACGGTGCCCCCCATATTGGCACTTAATGCCCAGAGATGCTAGACGATGATTGCAAAGTTGAGCGGATGATATAGTGGTGATTTGGGTCGTCAGATTTGAATCATCCCAAAACGTGTTGGATGTGATCAAAACATTCTTGGTGGACATATTCAAGCCATGTTGCGCTATCATCCTTTGTATGCACTGAATCAAAAGACTGGTCAAACAGAACCACAGGCGAGAGGAACAATTCTCATTACCAGAGTGACATTTGTTGGTGGGAGAGGTAAGTAGTTTACACTCGCCTTTTGCAGGTAAGTCTTTTTCCCCAGTTTTATTTTCGCTCCAGGGTTGCTTTAAGCAGCATGTTCCTCCACCTCCCACTGACCTCTCTGCATTCGATGCAAAACATTTCTTCACTCAGTGGCCGCTTCCATTATCGAAGGAAGATCTCTCACCGTTCCGGGCGATTAGTGAAATGGAATGGTAATTGTTTCCAGTGAATCGGCTGTAACAAGTTCTAGATAATGACTTGTAGATGATAAACCGATAACATCTACTGTGAACTTCAGTCTTCCATTGATGGTGTACCATCAAACAGAAAGGAGTCTGGGTAAGGACGACCTACGTTTAATTGCCTTTCAGCTTTAGGGCACTCAATAGAAGACCTGGGACACTCAGATGAAGACCTGGGGCACTCAGGAGAAGACCTGGATCACTCAGGAGAAGACCTGGGACACTCAGGAGAAGACCTGGGGCACTCAGTAGAAGACCTGGGGCACTCAGGAGAAGACCTGGGACACTCAGGAGAAGTCCTGGGACACTCAGGAGAAGACCTGGGACACTCAGGAGAAGACCTGGGACACTTAGAAGACCTGGGACACTCAGAAGACCTGGGACACTCAGCAGAAGACCTGGAACAATCAGTAGAAGACCGTGGGCACTCAGTAGGAGACCTGGGGGCACTCAGTAAAAGATCCGGGGCACTCAGTAGAAAAAAAGTTAATATACTTACCTAAGCCCCAGCTCCTGTCCATGGTTCATTAGCAAGTGTGATGTCACAATCTTTCCGCCAAGACACTGGGAATGATAAGGATCCCTAATTCTGTGAGAAGAGGATTCAGCACAATGCTATAGTGTTTATTTATGATATTTTGGATGCTCAGAAGTCCTGAGATCCCACGAGTAAGATCATGACAACACTCTCTCCAGTGAGGAGTCTGAGTTTATTCTATTATTATAATATTAGTATATTTTCTAACCTTTTTCCAAAAAACATCTTAATGCAACATTAACCCCCTTGACAGTTTATTTAATCCCACCATCCTTCAAATGTGTTCTTGGGTCTGTACACCTGCTGTGCTTAATATGAGGGCTTCCCACATCCCTCAAATGAGTTCCCAGGTCTGTACACTTGCTGTGCCCATTAAGAGGGGTTCTCACCATCCCTCAAATGAGTTCCCGGGTCTGTACACCTGTTGTGCCAATTATAAGGGGCTCCCACCATCCCTCAAATAAATGGCTGGGTCTGCACACTTGCTGTGCCCATTATGAGGGACTGCTACCATCCCTGATGGATGTATTTTTTATATTAATGGAGAATATAACAGGAGGAGCTGGAGCACCCAAAAGCCCCAGGTGGACAGAAACAGAGCTGGGAATTATGGCCGGGAGATCTCACTGTTGGGAATATCCAGGACATATAGGAAACGAGGGACTCAGCCTACCTGGCTCAACTTATAACTAAAATATCACTTTTGGGTAAATCTATAAGCCAGTCCCAGCAGGCCAGCTGTCTTGCTCATGAGTTGCTTATATCCACCCCCATGATGTGCTGAAATCAATCTACCCAACATAGAGGAGATATCGAGGGTCAATGATAACATAAAGTCCTTCAGGAGTTGATATGTTATCATTTATTTCTGTGTAAAAAGTACCTAGGGGTAAATGACTGCTTTAAGCGGGGCCACGAATCTCCACTGAGTCTTTTGTAATGTGTTATGCCACTTTCCCCCATTTCAGATGACATGGGAAAATATAATTTAAATAAACGGTGGTCCGTACAGGAAATTGGTGTCCGGAGCTCCACATCACTCAGCGAGTGTATTTTTCCATTCCTTCTACAATCAACAATGAAAGAATGTGTCAAAGTGTTACCGCTCATAAAGGGGAGCCTGGGATGGGGGATAAGATCCCTGAAGTGTTATGCATTTTCTGTCTATCTGTGCTCAGGGACACATGTTTGATATTCGGCTTATGCACATTATTTGGTTTATGCACCATTTTCATACCCACTGTTTTCAAGGTTATTGCTGGCAGATCCCACCTTTTCTGAGCCAATCTCAGCTTGGGACTGGTAGGTTTTTGTTTTGGTAGTTACAGCCCCTCAATAGGGTAACTTTGGCTTTTCTGGGGTTAGACAGTGTTAGGCATTAGGTTAGGGGTAGGAGCGAGCAAAGTGATTTCAGCAAAATTGACTTTGCAGCCAAATTAATTAATTAGAGGGGTGCAGTGAGGGGAGGGGGTGTTTTGGGGGTATATATAGGAGTAGTTTATTTAAACTTTTGTATTTTTTTTCATTTCCTTTTTTTGTACATTTGATTGTTATACTGGTTCTGTTGTTATAAATTTTTTTAATTTACTTTTTTTGTTGTCTGTTTTTTTTTCTTTTTCTGTAGAAAAGAAACGTAAAATAATGAGGCTAATAAGGGGCAATTTCTGGAACAAATTGAGATCCAGAGCAGTTGAAAGGGGCTTCTGTAACCATTCAGAGCCATTTAAAGTCCACAGCACCCTGAAAAACCACCAACATTAACATAAAGTGTATTTAAAGCCATTTAAAAAAAAAATTTGGATAGAATAGTGAATAAATAAGACCTCCGCCATGTTCTTTTTTTGCCATTGTTCTGTAGACAGTTTGATTGATGGGATGGGGTTTTTTTTAAGAGAATATGTCACCCATGGCATTGTGTGACAATATGAATTTCCTTTCCTAAACTGTTATTAATATTAGTGCAGCCTTATCTCTTACTGGTGAGGCTTTTTATTAGTTACTTGTATTCACTTCCTGCCTAGAAGAGAGGTGTCAGGGGGCTACCACCCTAACAGTGCAGGGGCATCCTCAAAGTTGTCACCCCCCAGCGGCACATAGTCTGCAGTCTCCATCATCACTCTGTCACCACCATTGAGCACTTCCACAGGATGGCCGTCTTTGGTTATCTTGATGAGCATACGCATGGGAGTTACTTTGTCCTGGCACCCAAGGCATGCCAAGATTGTACACTATGCTGCACATATGAGGCTCCTGTGTACAATCAGAAGAAAAAAAGCCAACAAGTAGAAAATAAACTTTTATTTCAGAAGAGACATACAGAGTCTCTTCTGAAATTAAACTCTACTTTACTTCTGCTTTAAATAGCAGATTTATTTATGCCAGTGGCACCCACAATTTTTCGTCTGGAGATCTACTTTTCAAATGACGAGCTCAATGAGATCTACCAATGAAAAAACACCTGTATTCAGGGGCGGGAGGGGGTGTGGCGGTGCATTGAAGTCAATGGCACCGCAGCCACGCCATCCCCCCTGCAGTGCGATCGCCTTCACCCGGAACGCAGGCAATATGCCTGCGTTCTGGTCCAGCGCGATCTGCAAAAATGCTGCAAGCATGCTGCTGTCTTTATTCTCTTGCTCTGCTGTCTTTCTTCTCTCTCTCTGCTGTCTCTTTTTTCACTTCTCTGCTGTCTCTCTTTTCTTACCTCCACTGCAGCAGTTTCCCAGGTCTCCTCTCATGTGCCAGCATCCTTTCTTCCCGCAGTGCTCGTGTGGCCGAATGTGGCCGACGTTGCACATGGGGAGAGGTGTCCCGCCCCTTCCCGTCTGCGGCGTCTGACACATTCAGTCACACGAGGACCGCGGGAGGACAGGACACAGGTCAGTGGGCCGCTCGCTTTGCGATTGACTGGTAGATCGCGATCGAGCTAATGGGCACCCCTGATTTGTATAGATCACCAAAAGAGGTATTCTTGAAGAGGAATGAGGGACAGAGGGACTTGGTTCCAAAAGAAGGACATTACCTCCAAATGAGAGGTAGTTGGGAGTAAGGATGAGTTTTGGGTTCAGGTCAACCATGAGTTTGACCCAAACCCAAGTCGTTTGCAATTCGCTGAAGGGGCAAACCGTTTGGCCAGTTCGCCTGCCTGTCCATCCTCAATCTGTATCCAAGCAACCAATGCCCATTGACTGATAGCATCATTGGTTGGGAGAACACAGGTAGGCCCACCAAAACAACCTATGACCCTGTGGGGCCACCAGAGTCTTCGCGACCACTGACTCTGTGCGGATCAGCCATGATACGAGGTGCACAACATCATTAGTCAAACCCAGGTTTCTGGCTGTGTTTGTGTAACGAGTCCCGAGGGTTCAGACCGCTTGGGTCTCCCCACATGCAGGGACGGACAAATTGCGTTCCACGGTGGAACGCAGAAGCCGCTCGACTTCCGGATTGCGGTGCGAGCGGCCTGCGTTCCACGGTGGAACGCGGAAGCCGGTCGTCACGGCAATTGACTCCTCCCTCACTCCTGGGCTATTTAAAGCCCCAGCTGAGGCAGTATGGCGTTCAACTATTGAAGTCAGAACGCCTGCTGCCTCATTGACTCTGAACCCTACAATCTCCCTATTTACCCTGCCTTGGAAGGAATCCCTCTGGACAATCTCTGCCTCAATCTACCCTGCCTGGGAAGGACTCCTCCTAGACCATCAGAAGGACCTGCTGCTTGGTTACAGACCAGAAGCTCCCAAACGCAAGTATCCCCCAGGGGAAAACTAAAACCATAGACTGTATTGATTACCTGAACTGTCCTTAAAGGGGAACTCCCTGGTATATCGGAGATTTATTATCAGTTTACTACCTATATTACTACAAACCATATCATCCAATCTCATTTATTGATATTAGGCTATGATGCAATAGCTCTGCATTTCTTTTTGGTTACATACGGTTGTGATGCTAGAGTCCCAAACTCCCCGTTTAAGATTGGGAGTGACGCCTGGGACTCGAACCTGAGAAGCCGTCTCCAACCACCAAACGCGTGCTAAACTCCGCAGTTGTGAATCCCAATTGCCACTAAAGCAGTCGTGACAGTTTGGTGGACATCCAAGCAAACCAAACCCAGGCCGGTTTGCTCATCACTAGTAAAAGTAGGTCAAATGAGAGGGACTTTACTCCATTAATCTTTAAAAGGGATGAAATAAAGAGCTTCGTCTCTTGTCTAAGGGTTTTGATGCTGTAAGATGTAAAAGAACATTTAATAACCATGAGGCCTGGAAGGAGAATCGCTGTAGTCAACATTTTACTGTATTTCAGCGTCATGTTCTCCTGGGAGGCTAACATAAAAACAACCATTTAGTGGTAGCACAGAGGACGGAGTCGTCTGCTGTGATCTTGGCTTATTTTTATATAATCTTGTTCCCCGTTTGAATTTATTTTTGCTTGGTCTGCTTTCACACCTCCGCTTATTTCTTCGCAAAGCCTTGAATGCTGAGATGAAGTCATCGGGACCTGCACACAAGGAATGGGGAGGATTACTGTTCATTCAGAGGCTTGATATGAAACAGATTCCACACACTTTGCACGGCACCTGCGTTAGACCACCATGGTGTTATTTTGCTATGGAGAAATGACGCGGTGCGGTAGCAACGAAATGAGGACCATGCAGCTCAGTGATCCTAGGTGGAACTTGCTAGCCATTGCAGACCTTGTGATTGCAATGGGCTCCATTAGAAGCACAGGGGGACCCATATTATCTGTTGGCTTAGAGAGCAGTAGCATTCAGCAAATCATTTTTTGATTAAAACAAATGAGAATATAATTGAGATACTTCTACGGCAACGTTACATCTGCTAACCTGCATGGGCTGACCATAGGTTTGCTTTAAAGTCATCTTCATCTCCAGATTGGGAGTACTGAATACAGATCTTAAAGGCTCAGTTTACTTTTCTGATCATGTTTCATGTTACACCCATAAAATGTGGATTTTCTCTATAATTAAGGCCTCATTCAGCTACATGCTGCGTGCACGGCCGTATCGGGCAGCTCCCGGGAAGGACAGGTGCTGCGTGTGATTAGTACGCAGCTCCTGTCCTTCTCTATGGGAGTACGCGGCCGTACGCCCCCCCCTACGGTCACCCAACCTGCACGTCTGTACGGGAGCGGATGTCCGTATTCGTACGCTGAAAGGATGGATCCTGTCTGCGTCCGAGCCAGGACACCTGCACCCATTTGGACCTGCACTTGGGGTGAGCGTAGGGCGGCGTATGGCCACGTACTCCCTTACAGAAGGACAGGGGCTGCGTACTAATCACACGCAGCACCTGTCCTTCCCGGGAGCTGACAGATACGGCCGTGCACGCAGAACGGAGCTGTACATCCCGGTCTTTTCTTGTGTGAATGAGGCCTAAGGATGAGAGAGTTTTCATGTACCTGAAATTTCAGGGAACATTGGGAGACTTTATGGAGAAATGCATTGAAGTCAATAGGGAAGGTGAGATTGAGGTGGACTTTGGTGGCTTTTTTAGCAGCTCCTCCACAACCAGCAAAACTACCCGAAACGTCCAGGAGAAGAAGCATGTGATGTGCTCACATGTTACAGTTCGCAGGCTTAGCAGCCAAGCACTAGGTCGAGGTAGTCCAGGATGACCAGAGAGAGTAATGTCATCTCTCCACCAGATTGACACAGCAGATCCCAGAGCAGCTCATTGGCAAGGTGGCAGTGTCTCTTTAAGAATGCAGTGGGCTTTAAATAGCTCCTGGGGGCTTCAGAATCGCCTTCCAACAATCCTGTACCCATTCTTGTGTCCAAAACTCCTCATTAGCCTTGGTGTTTTTTTTCCAAGCAAATTTTGCTAAGCAGCTTAATGATCGAATCTGAAAGTTTCCCAATGTAGCAAAATTTCACCAAGGGTGAAATCAGTCATTTTGCCGCAAAATCAAACCCTGCTCTTAAAGGAGAACCATGGGGTTAAGGCTTTTCCCCATAGTTCTCCTTAGGGTAACGGGAGTACACAAACTAGCGTCCTCCCGTCACCCTAGGCTCAGTATACCGCGAGCTATAGCTCGCGGTATACTGAGACGCCGCAGCTGAAGCGGATCCCGACAATTGTGCCGGGATCCGCCCAGCTGCGTGACTGACAGCTGGCTCTGCCTATCTAGAGGCAGAGCCAGCTGTACCCGCCCCCTCCCCCGTCCGTTCCGCCAGTCAGCGCTGGCGGATCGGAGCGGGGAGGGGGGAATCCAGCCCCTCCCCTGTCACGGCAGAGAGCCGTGACAGGATCGAGAGGTGAGCGAACGCCGCTGTGTTCGCTCACCTCCCGATCTACTGAGCCGACCTGTGACAGTCTCATTGTCACAGGTCGGCTAGAACTATGAGGTGAGTGAAAAGCACTCCCCTCATAGTTCTCCTTTAAAGCTGAAGTCCAAAAATATCTAAACACGCTGCTGAATTGCAACTGTCTTACCCGAGATTTGTAGTTTTGCTCAGACCATCTTGTGATCCAGACAGCATTTCTAGGTCAGTGACCTCACTTTTCAGCACTACGGTTAAGCAATGCAGCTCGGTCACAAGCCCTCCCCTGTCTGCCTATTGAACGAACAGAAGCAGAAACAGACTGAGGAGGTCATCTCTCTGCTGTCCCCTCCTGTAAGCATGTTCAGAAAGGGAGACTAAGAACACCATGCAATCCATCCCTGCGTCCCCCTCCCTCTCATAGTCCTGTTGTGTCTGTGGGTACCATTACTATACATTCATACATCATTTGAACGGTAATGTTCAGTAGTTTTAAATCTGTGGCTTTCATAAAAATAATACCTAGTGATCCTTCAACAAACGTCCTTGTTTAGGTTCTTCCCAGTATTGGGTGACAACAGTCTGTCATTGTCTCCTAATTGTGCTCCTGCATTGTCAGCAGGGGCGTCCCAAGGCTGGGTATCACCCGGTGCCGGTACCGGGTGACATCCCGCCGTGACATCAATGCGCATGTGTGCAAGTCATCACGCACGTGCGCAATGACATCACGCGAATGTGCAGCCATCTTGGTGATACCTGCTGGCAGCCATCTTGGTGATGGACGTTGGCAGAGAGAGGAGGGGACGCTCACCTGGCGGGATAAGGTATGCCGCCAGGTCCCCTCCTCTCTCGTGCAACTGTCGGGTTCTCGGTCCATGACCGAGTGCCCGACTTTTCAGAGGGGGGTGACACCAAAATGACTCTCAGTCATTTTGGTGTCACCCCTTCAATGGTGCCACCCGGGTGCAGGCCGCACCCCCCGCACCCCTCTAGTGACGCCACTGATTGTCACCCTATCACATGGGCTTCAGAAGAATTTACAAGTGGGAATTTTAACTCGTATTACGCAGGCATGGTCTACTGTTGTCACCATCAAGAAACCTGCTCTGAAAAATGCCATGCAGCCATCACTGGAGATAATGTTGACAGGAAGTGGCTGCAAATAGGTGATGTAACAAAGAAAAATGAAAGATTAAAATACTATTTTTATTTTGATACTAGGGGGATTGCTTATAAAACTTTCCTCCGGCCTTACACTGGACGAATGCCATTCGCACAGAATTTCTGCCACTAGATGGAGCCGAGAACGAGAAGCATAAGAAATGCTCCTCAGCGCCATCTAATGGCAGGAATGACATGCGAATGGAATTCGCCCAGCGTATGGCTGTGTGGAAGTTTTATTAATCATCCCCCCTAGTTATACTTAGCAATGTAATTAAGTTAGGATTTCCTTTGAGTTCCGAATACATTTCTGTGCAGGATTTGTCTAAAGCCTTTTGAAAAAGTGAAACAATGTAAATAATTGTAAACGCTTTCCTTCTCCTGAGCTGGGAAAGTCTAGAATGCACGTTCTACAATAGTCCGGCCATCCCGATGCGGTGCAGCTGCTGTTGTCCCACCCAAAGTAGTTCCAACAATCAAATCCATTAGTGAAAAGCTTTGGAATTTGTTTTGGTGTTCCATTCCAAGAAATCAAGTCTTGGACGAGTTTCAGCGGCTACGGATAAGTTATTTGTTAACAATTATTTTTGTTGATCAATGTTGGACTAATAGTCCAATTTGTAAACTGGCCTTTCAATGAACCTTTCCAAGTCCGTTGTGGCTGAAGATGGATGCTTTCATGTTGTGTCATTAGGACTTTGGAAATTGGAATTCCAAACAAATATCTAAATCCACCAATTAAATATATAACACGTGGACATACCCCCCTCGCTCGCTCTCTCAACAGAGCAGTGCTAGTGCTGGGCTTTCCTACTAGCGTTCTGAGGACAATGTAAAGGGAGCAACTAGTATTAAATAGGGATGCACGGATATATCGGCCGCCGAAACATATCAGACGAAAATGGCACTTTTAGTATAATGCCGAAAGTGCCATATTCTGGCCGATACAGCGGCGCATCTGTGATTTCTCTCCTCCCCGCTGGGCGCTGCTCTGTGTCCCAGTGGGAAGGAGAGAAAGTGTCACAGGCGGCCGAGCTCTGCGGGAGGAGAGCGCTGTGAGCGGCCGGTATCTCTCCTCCCACAGCGCTCAGCCTCCTGTCACAGATCAGAGCGGTGTGTGGGTGGAGACAGCCAATGTTGTCACAGAAGGCTGAACTCTCCTCCCCGCACCGCTCGCTCAGCCTCCTGTGACAGCGTGTCAGGATGCAGAGCGGGTACAAGCAGTCATGTGATCAGTGATCGCTGAGTGTAGATAATTGAGGACAGAGTATGGTTACTATATCCTCAATTATGAATAAATGGGAAGTGATCTACATCACTTCCTGTTCATTCATGATTGTGGTTATAGTAAACATACTCTGTCCTCATGTTATGAATGATCAGGAACACTCAGTATAGAGGATTCCTGTTCATTGATAACAGGGGCTGCAGAAAAAGAGATTGAGGACTCTGTGTCCTCAATTTCTTTTTCTATTTTAAAAGGGAAATATCAGAGGTCTGTTTAGACCCCTAATATTTCCCCCAAGCCCCTAAAAGTAAAGTAGAAAATAAAAATGTTTAATAAAAATGAATAAAAATAAAATATAAAAAAAATTAAAATTTATAAAAAAATAAATAAAAATAGTAAAAAAAAATGTAAAAAGTTAAAATAAAAAACATTTTCTGTTTCAGTTTCGGCCTGATATTCATTTTTATTTCAGTTTCGTTTCGGTTTTGAAATTTTTCATTTCGGTGCACCTCTAGTATTAAATGTTTACATTTTTTGAATTCATGATGAAAAAGTTTCTTATACACTTGTAAAACATAAAAAAATTAATGAAAATACAATTACTCAGAAACTATTATAGTTGTATTAAACACTCAAACTTTTTTTTTTAGCAATGCTCAGACCACTTTAGAAATCGGCATTTGCACTTAGGATAGGTAATGACCGTTTTCCCGCTGTGGACAGGACCTGATGGTAACGTTGAAAATGTGATTAACAGACTGATTAGCCATCTTATTTTATTTTCTGTCCTCGGCAGCCAGGAGATTAAGTCAGACAAGGCGAGTAATCTCCCTGAAATGTCAGGAGCCCTCTGCGGGTCGCCTGTGATTAATAAGCTGTAAAAATTTTCTAATGGAGAGTTTGTTTTTCTACATGAGTGTCTTCCATCAGATCATAACACAGTCATAGCGTCGCTGCACACTAACGCGTCTTCCTACAATGCTAACCGTCGCTTTCTCTCTTTGAGGGGAAAGGATGAAGAGGACGGAGAAGATTTTATACTTGTTGCTTCAATTTTGCAACGTTGTTATCAGTAGTAGAGGAACTTAATATAAATGCTTTCTTCAATAATGAAATCAGATTAAAGGAGAACTATGAGGTCAGTGTTTTTCCCCATAGTTCTCCTAAGGGTCAGGGGAGGACACATACTAGCGTCCTCCCGTGACCCAAAGCTCAGTATATAGCGAGCTACAGCTTGCGGTATACAGATACCACCAGGGCCGGATTTACTCTCCCTGCTGCCTCAAGGCCAGGTTCCGCAATTACTTTTAACCCTGCCGTCGGTCCCCCATTATCCCCCCCCCCCCCCATCAATGGAGGAGGGCGGTGGGGTTAGTTTACATTTTTTTATTGTTTCTTTTTTTTTTTTACCTTTTTATGACTTTTTATTTTTTTATTTAATTATTTCTTCTTATATTTTTTAATTTTTTTTTTATCAATTTCATTTTTTTTTTGATTTTTATTTATCTTATTTACTTTTTTAAATCTTATTATTGTTTATTTTTTATAATTATTTTCATATTTTTTAATACATTTATTTCTTATTATTTTTTACTTTTTAATCACCTTTTATTTTTTTATTTCCTTATTTCATATTATAATTTTTTTTAAATTTATTTAAAAATGTTTTAAATCAATTTAACATTTTTTTTTCCACGTAACTTTATTGCTATCACACAGGAGATAACAAGCCCCGGTGTGATAGCAATTGGAGGTGACAGGTTGTGTTTATTGACCCTGTCACCTTCCTGCAGTGAGGAGAGACTCGGCGGTGGAGGACCGAACCAGAGGAGAGAGGTAAGTGCAGGGGGGAGGGGAGGACAGTCCGGCCGGCTGCAGAATTTTTACATGTCATATTGGCGACATCGCCGAGATGACATGTAAACGAACAATCGGCTGCCTCACTCTACATTTAGTCCTGCTTGTACAAAGCGGGACTAATTGTAGAGAGGGCAACTTACCGCACGGTGCCCGTAACTTCCCCACAAGGACACCGCAGCCACCCTCTGCGCCCTGCCGCCCCCCGAGGCTGGGCCTCGGTGACCTTGTGGGAATTTCGGGCCTGGATACCACCGCAGCCGTGACGGATCCCGACATTACTTTCGAGATCCAACCAGCTGCGTGATTGACAGCTGGCTCTGCCTATCTAGAGGCAGAGTCAGCTGTACCCACCCCCTCCCCCATCTGTTCCGCCAGTCTGCGCTGGAGGATCGGAGCGGGGAGGGGGGAATCCCTGCAGGGAGCCGTGAGTGGCAGTCATGGCTCTCTGCAGTGACATGTGCGAGAAGTGAGCGAGCGACGGTATGTGTTCACTCCCTTCCTGATCTATTGAGCTGACGTGTGACAGTCTCATTGTCACAGGTCGGCTCGAACTATGAGGTGAGTGAAAATCATACACCTCATAGTTCTCCTTTAATTTTAAAATGTCTGTGAAGGTTCTCATTCATCCAGGTCACATGGTATATCTGTAAAAAAATCAGTCAAGGCAACTGGACTTGCTGTAGTTTTCTTGAAGACATTTCACT
Source organism: Nanorana parkeri (assembly GCF_000935625.1). Taxonomy (NCBI): domain Eukaryota; kingdom Metazoa; phylum Chordata; class Amphibia; order Anura; family Dicroglossidae; genus Nanorana; species Nanorana parkeri. The sequence goes on along the minus strand of NW_017307414.1, from coordinate 207,710 downwards.
GGTCATCCAACCAGCTTTCTCAATTCAGAATGACTTGTACAGAATTCTCTGGGAATAAATATGGTGAACGTTGTTCCAATCCACATCATCTGTTAGTCACAACCAGGTGTTGATAGGATTTGCATAATTGTAACTAGGTATTAATAACCCTCTGGTCAGCATTCGGCAGTGTAGGAAGGAAAAAGGTCACTCCTTTGAAGACAGCCAAGTACGCATCCTAGACAGGGAGGAGGACTGGTTCAAAAGAGGTGTGAAAGAGGCCATTTATGTAACAACGGGGGAGCCAAGCTTGAATAGAGGTAGGATGAGCACATCCTAGCTCCAATTATGCAAATGCAATCAACACCTGGTTGTGACTAACAGATGATGTGGATTGGAACAACATTCACCATATTTATTCCCAGAGAATTCTGTACAAGTCATTCTGAATTGAGAAAGCTGGTTGGATGACTAGTGAAATGTCTTCAAGAAAACTACAGCACGTCCAGTTGCCTTGACTGATTTTTTACAGATATTTAATCATAAATTCTTTCTTCAATAATGAATTCAGACTAAGCAAATATACATTGCCCAGCAAAGTCATTCTGTAATTTTTTTTACCCAAACATTTACAGTCATCATGTTTCTTTACAAGTGAAATGGATTTTCAATAGTATGTATTATACCACATTATGGCCACTAGATGGAGCTGAGGAGCATAGGAAATACATATGTATTATACCACATTATGGCCACTAGATGGAGCTGAGGAGCACAGGAAATAAGTATGTATTATATATGTATTATACCACATTATGGCCACTAGATGGAGCTGAGGAGCACAGGAAATAAGTATGTATTATACCACATTATGACCACTAGATGGAGCTGAGGAGTAAAGTTAATAAGTATGTATTATACCACATTATGGCCACTAGATGGAGCTGTGGAGCATAGGAAATAAGTATGTGTTATACCACATTATGGCCACTAGATGGGGCTGAGGAGCACAGGAAATAAGTATGTGTTATAACACATTACGGCCACTAGATGAAGCTGAGGAGTACAGGAAATAAGTATGTTTTATAACACATTATGGCCACTAGATGGAGCTGAGTAACAGGAAATAAGTATGTATTATACCACATTATGGCCACTAGATTGAGCTGAGGGGCATTGGAAATAAGTATGTATTATACCACATTATGGCCACTAGATGGAGATGAGGAGCATAGGAAATAACTATGTATTATACCACATTATGGCCACTAGATGGAGCTGAGGAGCATAGGGAATAACTATGTATTATACCGCATTATGGCCACTAGATGGAGCTGAGGAGCATAGGAAATAAGTATGTATTATACCGCATTATGGCCACTAGATGGAGATGAAGAGTATAGGAAATAAGTATGTATTATACCGCATTATGGCCACTAGATGGAGATGAAGAGCATAGGAAATAAGTATGTATTATACCGCATTATGGCCACTAGATGGAGCTTAGGAGCACAGGAAATAAGTATGTATAATACCGCATTATGGCCACTAGATGGAGCTAAAGGAGCATAGAAAAAAAGCTTCTCAGTTTCATCTAGTGGCCATAATGTGAAATTACATGAAAACAGTATCGGAAATCCATTCCACTTGTAACGAAGAAAAACAAAAGAATGTTCATTTTGGCATATATTCACACACAATTAACATTTACAGATGTAAGCTACTTGCCCCGCAGCACAAGGAGCCAATCAGTTCATGTGCTGACAAGAAGCATGCTGATAGGAGAGATCAGAGCGATAGATAGATGAACTCATCACCGTGCTGCTTCTCCTTTCACTGTCCAGTCACAGGCTGGGGGCGGGTCCAGGACGACCTCAGCTCAGTGATACCGGCCATCAGACTGAGGACATCTAGTGGCAGACCAAAGTAATTCTCAGGAGTGAAGGTGAAGATTGTAGCAGAAGCTTTTTGGCTGGGGTTCTGCTACGTATATATTCTGCATACACATTAGCAGTCAGTCGGCATATTTCCTGATTAAGCGCGGTTCCGTATATGTGTGCAATTAAACCGGTAAATGCGGTAAGCGTCCCTAACCCTTTGATGAAATTTGTACATAATTATAATTAGAGGTTTAATAACGTAAATAGAAAATAAATGAAACATGATTGACGTCTATTCCAAACGCTAAACTTCACTGCTAATATTTTCCTTTTACCTGCCACACTTCCGCGGCCCCTTGATTAATGTTTGCATATTAAATGTGTGGGGATTGATTAGGACTAATTATTCGTGATACTTCCAAATGCAGAAATATCCTTTGCTACTTCCACATGCAGCCGGTGACGGTGTAGAGAGAAGAGTTGGTACGTCTTCTGGATTTTACATCTGGGCCTTCGTAGACTTTGGCTGGAAGCAGACGTCTCCCATCTGAAGCTATTTTGGTTCCTGTCGTAGCTTTTTACTTTTGCGGGACTCTGACGGGGGGTTCCGCTCACCTAAGCTGAACAAGCGGAAAGGAAATTGGCAGTGACAGCTCCTTAGCTAAGGATGGAATTCCAGTTTGCTTTTCTTACATGCACTTGGGTTGAGGAGCAAGAACATGACATAGTGGGCAATTTTGAAAAAATTGTTTCTGAAAGATATTTTTGACACCGGTCTGGTTTAGGTTCCTTTTTCCCATCATGAAGAATTTACTCATCAACATGTACAATGCAGTTCTCTATTCAGCTTTAAAGTGAACCTGTCATTTTTAGGTTCCAAGTGCAAGTCCCACCTAACAGCAGAGACATCCATTGCCTACTCTTAGATCTGTTGGCCTGTGTGCCTCTCTGATGCTCGTTTTACATTGTTACCAGTGGCCTGAGTAAGCGTGGCCCACCACCATCCCCTGTCCATTCAGAAGGACCGATATTGAATAGGGACCAAGCTTTGCTAGTTGGAGGTGAATGCCATTGGACACAAGATTATCTATATTGAAGTTTGTAATGGTATTGTTTTTAATATGTACTGTGAGAAGGAACATAATTGCGGTCTTTCTAATTAGTATATATAGGCGTTACCTCCTCCCAGTCTTATGGATGGGGTGTCCCTATAGGTAAAAAATCTGCTCTGATATATATATAGTATACATATATATATATATATATAAAAGGGCTGGTAATGATTAAAATTTTCGTGCTCGATTAATCGAAATTTTTTAAATCGATTGATTTCGATTAATTATAATGCACATAGAGATCCAACTACATTGGCCTATACACATACAGCACAGCAATGAAGTAATAAAATGAACTAGGATCACATTATTAATCTCACGTGCCCCACTCAATATGGCCGCCGCTTGAGTGGGGCAACGCAGATTAATAACGTGCTGGATTAGTGTGATCCTAGTTCATTTTATTACTTCATTGCTGTGCAGAAAGTTTCTTGGGCAAACTCACCGGCCGAAGTGGCTCCGTCGGCTAACGAAGGGGGGAGGAGTCCGGTGACGTCACGAACATCGACATCACCGGACTCCTCCCCCCATCCCTTCGTTAGCCGACACTGCCACTTGGGGGGGAAGAGGGGAGGATCGCCGACGGGACTCCCGGAAGCCGGTGGAAAGGTGAGTGTTTTCATTAGCGATCAAAATAGTTTTAATCGATCAAAAAGTTTAACGATTAATCGAGAAATTAATCTTTCATTTACACAGCCCTATAATGATAGCTCTGCAGGTTGACAATGTGGCCTGAAGGTGGCGCTGTTCATTTGCAGACTGAAGCCTCAAGCCTGTACGCAATTGTGATGTAAGAGCTGACATAGAGAACACATGATCAGCAACCACTCTGATTGGCCTGCAATAGTTCGTAGAGTTTTATAAATAAATGTAAATATCCCTAATGCTATATAAAAAGTATAAAAAAATTGAAAAAGGGGCTCCATCCTGCTGATACTCATCAATATTGCAAAGCCTTCATGTAAAAACTCCATTACAGCCATGTTTTATTTAAGTCCTGCGTGTAACATGTTTTTTTGCATCAAATACATTCGGAGATTGAGAAAATTTTTCTGTATCTCAGATGCAAATACATTTTTGTTAGCGGGAGGTTGGGGATGTATATAATCTGATGATTTGATTGGAAAATTGTATAAAGAAAAATGAAAGGCCGCCATGCCCTAGAGATCCAAATACTTGACTGTCTTCTTCTCTCTGGCCACTTTGTATAGAGTAGGGATGGGATCTGTCAGGATTTTATTGCTGTGTCCCCGCTGGGGAGATTTCTGTATAGGGCAAGACTTAAAGGAGAACTATGAGGGGGGTGCTTTTCACTCACCTCATAGTTCTAGCTGACCTGTGACAATGAGACTGTCACAGGTCGGCTCAGTAGATCGGGAGGTGAGCGAACACATACCGGCGTTCGCTCACCTCTCGATCCTGTCACGGCTCTCTGCCGTGACAGGGGAGGGGCTGGATTCCCCCCTCCGATCCGACAGCGCTGACTGACGGAACGGAGGGGGCGGGTACAGCTGGCTCTGCCACTCCATAGGCAGAGCCAGCTGTCAGTCACGCAGCTGGGCGGATCCAGGCATAATTGTCGGGATCCGCTTCAGCTGCGGCGTCTTAGTATACCGCGAGCTACAGCTCTCTATATACTGAGCCTAGTGTGACGGGAGGACGCTAGTTTGTGTCCTACCGTTACCCTAAGGAGAACTATGGGGAAAGGCCCTAACGCCATAGTTCTCCTTTAAAGAAAAAAAAGAAATTGGCTTTATACTTTAGCACTCACAGTACATGTCTAGCATTCCCCAAATGTAACTCACAACCTCCCTCTACCCTTCCTAGAGTATTTACTATTATTATATTTTCTTTTATCCCATTCCTCTAGAGAAACACAGCTTTAAAGGAGAACTATGAGGTGAGTGATTTCAACTCAACCTCATAGTTCGAGCCGACGTGTGACAATGAAACTGTCACAGGTCGGGTCTATAAATCGGGAAGTGAGGGAACACATAGCGCCGCTTGATACCTTCTCGATCATCTCCCTGCAGAGAGTCGTGACTGTCAGTCACAACTCCCTGCAGGGATTCCCCAGTCAGCTGTCACTCACGCCGCTGAGTGGATCTCAACAGTAAGACCATCGCCGGGCTCATAAAATTCTTGCAGGGATAGCTGCTGGGAGCTCAAGTCCTACTGATGTAGGCACACCCCCAGAACTACATCTCCCAAGAGCCCTTTCTTTACACATGGTGTCTTGGGAATCAAGGCGGCGGTACTGTTTTGCTGGTAAAGAAATCGTGGTAGGTGGGACTGTCTCAGCAGAACTAGGATGGTTGTCATCTATGGGAAGGGTAAAAAAGAGGGGGGAAAAGGTAGGGAAGGAGAAAAAGAAAGAAAGAAAGAAAGAAAGAAAGAAAGAAAGAAAGAAAGAAAGAAATCGTGGTAGGTGGGACTGTCTCAGCAGAACTAGGATGGTTGTCATCTATGGGAAGGGTAAAAAAGAGGGGGGAAAAGGTAGGGAAGGAGAAAAAGAAAGAAAGAAAGAAAGAAAGAAAGAAAGAAAGAAAGAAAGAAAGAAAGAAAGAAAAGAAAAGAAGAGGGGGGAAGAAGAGGGAGGAAGAAAGAAGAGGGGGGAAGAAAAAAAGGAGAGGGGGCAGAAAGAGGAAGGGAGATGAGGGAGAAAGAAAGAAAGAAAGAAAGATGAAGAAAAATCAGAGTGAGAGAACATGAGAGGGACACAGGAAGTGGATACAAAGCTGTGATTCAATGATGAGACTGTACACATAGTAACACTTCTTTGGACTGATTGTTTTCCCCGGCACACGTGGACAGGTCCTCTTGGAAAAAAAGAAGAATCTGTGTTTTCTTTGTATTTTGAGAGATTTGTTTTCCTGCGTTTCCAAATTCCATCTGATGTGAAATGTGCTTTATTAGCAGATTCTCACTGAACATTCCGTAGGCTTCCCAGGAAAGTATCTGCAGCTTGGAGCTGTTTTGCAGCATTCCTCGAGTCTGTACACCAGCTATGAGCTGCCTGCGTTGCACAGAGGGGACTGTTGTACGGGGAAG
>NW_017307414.1:185652-200316 GCF_000935625.1 Nanorana parkeri | reverse complement strand
AAAGAAAGAAAGAAAGAAAGAAAGAAAGAAAGAAAGAAAGAAAGAAAGAAAGAAAAGAAAAGAAGAGGGGGGAAGAAGAGGGAGGAAGAAAGAAGAGGGGGGAAGAAAAAAAGGAGAGGGGGCAGAAAGAGGAAGGGAGATGAGGGAGAAAGAAAGAAAGAAAGAAAGATGAAGAAAAATCAGAGTGAGAGAACATGAGAGGGACACAGGAAGTGGATACAAAGCTGTGATTCAATGATGAGACTGTACACATAGTAACACTTCTTTGGACTGATTGTTTTCCCCGGCACACGTGGACAGGTCCTCTTGGAAAAAAAGAAGAATCTGTGTTTTCTTTGTATTTTGAGAGATTTGTTTTCCTGCGTTTCCAAATTCCATCTGATGTGAAATGTGCTTTATTAGCAGATTCTCACTGAACATTCCGTAGGCTTCCCAGGAAAGTATCTGCAGCTTGGAGCTGTTTTGCAGCATTCCTCGAGTCTGTACACCAGCTATGAGCTGCCTGCGTTGCACAGAGGGGACTGTTGTACGGGGAAGGAGGGGGGGGGGTTATACTCCATATTAATGGCCATGGTTTTGGAATGGGATAGCCAACGAGCTCATATAGGTGTGATGGTCAAATGGTCACAAAGTCTTTGTAGAATGCAATATGTGTCCCAGCAGTGGATTTAGTAGTTTGGAAAGTGCTTAACTGTGATCTGATGACTTCCGGTGCCACTTCACAGAACAGCAAAGTGCTTTAGTGCCTTCAGGCCCTTTTACTGAGCTCACAGTGACCATATCTTTGGCATCGTATCACTGGCGTTATCATGTGTAGCTCCTCCCTGCATCTAGTTCTGGTAACAACGAACCAGCAGTGACAATGCTGATAGCCACGCCCCCTGCATCATCCTCCCCTCCCACTCTGGTGCATTGAATTTGGGAGCAATGCAGCATTGTTGCCACCCTATCACAGGAAGCTGCATCAGGTGGACTTCACTGGGGGCATCAATAGATATTTGTTGGATTATTTAGGGTGACTTCAGAGAAGTGCTGATGTATTTTTTATTAGGTTATTTGTTTAGATGAGAGGCCATAGTTCTACTTTAAGCAAATTAAGCTACAGGGTGGTGCATGACAAACTACACCCCAGGGATCCAACTGTATTGTTATCTCCTGCCTTGAGTCCACTGCCATCCATCTGCCTGAACCTTTCCAAAACTATAATGCTGAGGTGTGAGATAACATCATGATCAGAAAGCTTTTCTACATTATTAGGAATCAAATCATGCTTTGTTTATAGGATGAAGGTAAGCATAAACCTGGTGTGGAGGAGGGTGGGTTACTGTAGTCCAGGGTCTGGGCAGGATGGAGAGGTGTACCTTATGTTAATGTACACTTATCCTTTAAAGAGACTGTCCTGTCACCTTGCCCGTTCAGGAAGAAGTGGCAGTGCCTTTGCAGAGCCCTTCACATCCCACTGATACTAATCCTGCCAGCCCTCGCTCCTTCCACAATTGCAGCCAGCACGAAAATCTCCAGTGCTGGCGGATGTCGGACACGAAAGGGAGCTGTGATGTCACTCAGTGATTGGCTACTGGGCCTGGGCGCTGTCACATGGGGGGAGATCACATGCTCCCACATTCATGGGAGCACTGGGCAGGGCCGGAATCAACATGGTCCAGCATTCTTATGAGGTCCAGCGAGCGGCCGCCTAATATGCCTGATTTGGTGTTGCCACCTTTTCTTCAAGCAAAACCCAAACACTCTAGGACAGGAGAATGTACAGGAGAAAGCGAGGAGAGACAGCCAGGAAAGAGAGTGAGGAGAGACAGCCAGAAGAGAGAGTGACGAGAGACAGCCAGGAAAGAGAGAGGAATGACAGCCAGGAAAGAGAGAGGAGAGACAGCCATGGGAGAGAGCGAGGAGAGACAGCCAGTAGAGAGAGAGGAGAGACAGCCAAATGGGAGAATAAGGAGAGACAGCCAGGAGAGAGAGGAGAGACAACCAGGGGAGAGAATGAGGAGAGACAGCCAGGAGAGAGAATGAGGAGAGACAGCCAGGAGAGAGAATGAGGAGAGACAGCCAGGAGAGAGAGTGAGGAGAGGCAGCCAGGAGAGAGAGAGGAGAGACAGACATGGGAGAGAGCGAGGAGAGATAGCCAGGGGAGAGAGCGAGTAGAGATAGCCAGGGGAGAAAGCGAGGAGAGATAGCCAGGGAGAGAACCAGGAGAGACAGACAGGGGAGAGAATGAGGAGAGACAGCCAGGGTAGAGCGAGGAGAGACAGTCAGGAGAGAGAGCGAGGGGAGACAGCCAAGAGAGAGAACAAAGAGAGAAAGACAGGGATCACTAGGTGTCAGGAGTAGGGCCCTTAACAAAGACACTGGAATGGGCATGGTGACAGTGTCTATTTCAGCTGCCTGCCCACCAACATGCAGGAAAATGTTAATGTGACTTACAGGTAATGAGACTACAATATGCAGCACTTCTCTATAAGGCAGAAGACCCCTTTAAATCATAGCTTGATGTTACATAAATTGCTTTCGCGTTTCTTGTATTTACACAATTCAATAAAGCTGCTGGGGGGGTTTACCAACGTCCTCCGAATCATCCTCATTCACTGAAGATTTACGTTGTTTCTTCCTGTCCAAGAATTGATGAATCCCACGCGGACACATCACAGCAATGAAACATACAAGAGAGAGAGAGAGAGAAAAACCTCTCAGCCTCTTCACCTTCTCTATAAATGATGGGCTGTGGTCAGGAAGTTGAAGTGATACATCAATATGTCTGTTCCTCTGCGATCTCACATTACCGATTGAAATTGATTGCTGAGAGATTAACAAAGACACTGCTAAAGATTTAAAGGGCACCTGTACTGGGGGAAATGCGGGCCCCCATTGCTGAGCTTCTTCTGAATATGCTAGCCGCCTGGCTGCCTCTGGTTTCAGGGCATTGTGGGTCACTGAGCCAGAACAAAAGATCCAAAACCCACAGAGTGAAGTCAGGACTTCTGCTCGGCCATCTCTTGTAGAACCAAAGCCATTGGATCTCTGTGATAGCCAAGGAACTGGCATTTTCTGAAGGGGAGCTCAGCAATGAAGCCTCCGTAATGACAATAACTAGCACAGCCGTAATAACTAGCACAGCCAAGTCCTCCATACCATAGAGATGATCATTGCCCCCCTCCAAGCACTCCCTAATGCTGAAGGGCAACTAACAAGACTGGCCAGAAAGTGCTAGGCAAAGCCCTTTGTACCCATAACAGCCAAGGATTTGAAGGGGATCTCAGCCACGAAGCCTCCATAATTACAGGACCTAGTGTAACCTTGCACAGCCGAGTCCTCCATCCCATGCTAGAAATGGCCCCCATCAAAGCACCCCCCCCCCCCCTAATGCTGAAGGCCATGTAGGCTGATATCAGGATAACGGGGTGGCTGCATGCATGCTAGTCCCTTCCTATGGGGATACCAGCCACCATGCCTGGTCCATCGAGCTGTTTTTTTTAATAATACATTGAATGAATTTGGTCTGAAAGTGCTGGGCAAAGCCCTTTGAATCCTTACTTTGGAGATATCAGCCTAGGCTTGCTAATTGATGAAAGTGGGGGGGTTTCTGTGAAACTTTTTTTTATTACTTTAAAGTGACACTGAACTATGAACAACAATGTATCTTATTTGTGTGTCACTCGGCTGTAGATCCTCCAATCATCTCTGACACTGTCCTTCCTTCTGGAGGGGGGCTTTGTCTGTTCCCCATGGTCCCTGTGCGTGTTGTAAAGTAGTCACCGCTCCAAGCTCACTCCCGGGATGGACTAAAATCTCAATACAAAGTAGTAAACTAAACATGAGGTTGTAGTCCATCCCTGGAGTGAGCTTGGAGCGGTGACTACTCTACAACACGCACAGGGACCATGGGGAACAGACGTAGCCCTCCTCCAGAAGGAAGGACAGTGTCAGCACCAATTCAGAGATAATTGGAGGATCTACAGCCGAGTAATACACAAATAAGATACATTGATGTTTAGCGTCACTTTAACCCTTCTAGTGCTGAAGGTGTGTACAAACACAGTTTCAGAACCATGGAAAGCACATTGGTAAAGTTGCTGAGTGGCCACAGTACTGTCAATCTTCACACTGGCAAAATTCAAACTAACAAGATTGGCCCAAGGAATGTCATATAATAATTCGGATGAATCCTGAAAGTGCCGGGCAAAGCCCTTTAAATCCATGATGAAGTGGAGAAGAGCCGGCACTCGTAAGAATCCTCTTAAAGGAGAACTACGGGGTAAGTGTTTTTCCCCATAGTTCTCCTAAGGGTCACAGGAGGACATAAACTCCCATGACCCAATGCTCAGTGTATTGCAAGCTACAGCTCGCGGTATACTGAGACTGCCGCAGCCGGGACCGATCCCGACATTACTGTCGAGATCCGCCCAGCAGCGTGAGTGACAGCTGACTCTGCCTATGTAGAGGCAGAGCCAGCTGTACCCGCTCCCTCCCCCGTACGTCCCTGCAGGGAGCAGTGAGTGACAGTCAATGCTCTCTGCAGGGAGATGATCAAGAGGTGAGCAAGCGCCGGTATGTGTTCGCTCACCTCCCGATCTATTGAGCCGACCTGTGACAGTTTCATTGTCACACGTCGGCTCGAACTATGAGGATGAGTGAGAATCACTCACCTCATAGGTCTCCTTTAATGGCGTCTCTTTATTGAAAAGGCATAAAAGCAGCTACGAACATTGCCAACATGTTTCAGTCCACCGAGGGACTTTAATCATAGCAATAAGATCACGCAAATAAGAGCAATAAATACCAGTGGCATCACAAGGGGGGTGACACCAAAATGACTGACAGCCTATGAAAAGTCGAGCAGTCAGTCAGGGACCAAGAGCCTGGCAGTGTCAGGAGAGAGGAGGGGACCCGGCGGCATACCTCATCCCACCGGGTTACTGTCCCCTTCTCTCTCTGACGGCATCCATCACCAAGATGGCCCCCGGCATGCGCAACGACGTCACGGCGGGTGTGTCATCCGGTCTCCGCTCCTGGTGTCACCCAGCCTCGGGACGCCCCTGATAAATACAAATACTTAAGAGACCACCCACTGACAAAACCCTCCTACATGTGTGTGCATTTACCTGGCGAGTTAACCCCTTCATTGCTGAAACAAAAACAACAAATTAAGGCAAACCATCATGCTCCAGTATAAAGCAGAGGGGGTCAAATCACTCAAAGACACATCACACCTGAGAGTGAAACAGGTAAAACAGACAGGATTTCAACACAACGCATGACATCATGTACAGCAGGATTTCAACGCAACGCATGACATGTACAGCAGGATTTCAACACAACTCACATCATATATAGCAAGATTCCAACACAACACATGTCATCATATATAGCAGAATTTCCACACAACGCATGGCATCCCATCTGGACATAAATTTAGATACATCTATCCCTGCAAAAAAACAGAACAGATACATGATATGATATATGCCAAGAATCTCAAAAGCATGAAGGAATCTAGAAATCCTTATTTTAAATACAGATTCATGTCCCGGAGGACTCCTACCAGTGCCAGCTCTTTTCCACTTCATTTTGTTGATTGGGTCCGGCAGAGACCTAAGCTGAGCACCGCGGTCCCCATGGAGTTTTAGGTCTGAGAAGGTAGTGCGGCTTTATTCTTGCATTGCATGACGGCCAGGGAGCTGGCATTTTCAGAAGGGGATCTCAGCCATGAAGCTTCCACAATTACAGGGACCTACCTGCTGCCTTGCACAGCCGAGACCTTCATCCAGTGGCGTCACTAGGGGGGTGCGGCCCGCACCCAGGTGACACCTTTGTAGGGCACCCTGGAAAGTCGGGTACTCTGTCATGGACTGAGAGCTTGACAGTTGCATGACAGAGGAAGGGACCCGGCAGCATACCTCATCGCTCCGGGTGAACGTCCCCTCCTCTCTCTGCTGGCGTCCATCACCAAGATGGCTGCTGGCAGGTATCACCAAGATGGCAGCGCATGCGCGTAACGTCATTGCGCACGTGCTTGATGACGTTGTGTGTGTGTGCGGGATGACATCATGGCAGGGTGTCACTCGGTACCAGTGGCGTAACAATCGCCATAGCGACCAAGGCGACCGCTGTGGGTCCCTCTGATGCCGTGTGAGCCGCCTGGGTCGCTATGGCATGTAAGGGTTGTCACTGACACAGCTCAGCAGTGGCGTTTCCCCTCACAGCCGCTTGCGGAGCTGTGTCAGTGACATCCAGCAGCTACGGCAGAAGAGGCCGGCGTTCGCAGTGAAGGAGGAGGCGGGCAACCCCGCCTCCTCTTACATCACTGGCCAGCGACCTAAGAGCAGGTGGGGCCAGTGATGTAAGAGGAGGCGGGGCCCGTCGATAGAAGAGGAGACGGGGCCCGTGTACGGAAGAGGAGGCTGGGCCCCGGCAACCACGGAGGCGGACAGCGCTGACAGGTAAGAGGTGTGCAGCCCATCTGAGACCCTACAGAGCCTGCTATAGAGAGTCTATGGTGGGCTCTGCAGGGTCACTCTCAGGTGGGCTCTGCAGGTGGCATAACTAGAAATCACAGGGCCTCATACAAAAATGTGCTATGGGGCCCTGTGATTTCTAGTTACGCCCCTGCTCGGTACCCACTCCGGGTGACACCCGGCCCTCGGGACACCCCTGCCTCCGTCCCATTTCCGGAAATGGAAATTCGTATTCGGACGCATTTGGATGCATTGGGATTCGGAAATCCGGATGTGTCCAAATGTCTGAATTTCGGAAAATTGGTCCGAATTTTGATTCGGAACGAAACGAATCGCACACGTCTACATTATAGTTTCTCTTTAAAAAGGGGCACCCGTCATGTTTTTTTGTTTGCAGAGATTGGACGGGCTGGAATCTAAATTCGCCAATAGCAGAATGTCAGCCTGCATGTACATGACAGGTACTCTTTGAAGCCACTGGTGAGTGTCTTGTGCTTCCGCTGGGCGCCTGTCCTCGCACAGTCCGCTCATAAACATTTCATTAATAAGAAGACAGGCGAGGTCACGAGCGGACGGTAATTTATGTTTCCTGAGGAGCTTCAATTTGCTCTGAAGAGTCTGCGTAAATATTGTGGTTTTCTCATATTTCTGGTCTCCAGGAATTTCCCAAATTGGTGAAACGCAGAGAATGTTTGATTTATAAACCCCGGGAGTGCGTCACCCCTGTTCTTCCCTGTCCATGCTCTACGTGCGGTATTTTAAGTACACCTGTCATGAGAGAAATATGGAGGCTCCTGTTGTTGATCTCCTTGTGAAAATGCTACTTGCCTGGCAGCCTCTGGCTTCAGTACGTACTGAGTCACTGCCTCCATTGGCCATGGGTAGAGGAGCTTTTGGCGAGATGAGCTTTAGCGCTAAATAAGGTGACTGCTGGATTTTAAGGTTAGTAGTATTAGGGTAAGGTTACCAGATTTTCAAAATGGAATCCTGGGACACCCTACTGGCCATGCCCACTTGTAACCACACCCACAAAACCACATCCCCAGTTGTAGCCACACCCACAAAACCACAACCCCATTTTCAGCATGCTCTAAAACAATTGGTCACAGACTTCTGGAAGAGGAAGCAGACACCGAAGCTGTAAAGACAAAGTGCCCTGGACACCATAAGGAGTGAAATAATGCGGCGTGTGCAGAGTGCAGGGATCAGGAGTGTGTAAAGCACGGTCTTTAGGGGGTCAAGAGTGCATAACACACGGAGTGCAGGGGTCAGGAGTGCGTAATGCAGAACACTGGGGTCAAGAGTGCAGAGAGCAGGAATCAGGTGTATACAACATACAGAGTGCAGGGGTAGGCAACACATGGAATAAAGAGGTCAGGAGCAAGAAATTCATGGAGTACAGGGGGTCATGAGTAGGCAACACATGGCGTACAGGGGTCATCATTAGGTAATGCATGGAGTACAAGGGTCATGAGTAGGGGACAGTAGCACGTAACACAGAGTTCAGAGCTCAGTAGTAACGCAGGGTTCAGTAGTAACGCAGGGTTCAGTAGTAAGAGACGCAGAGTTCAGTGGTCAGTAGTAAGAGACGCAGGGTTTAGGGGTCAGTTATAAGTAACACAGATTTCAGGGGTCAGTAGTAAGAGACACAGGGTTTATGGGTCAGTAGTAAGTAACGCGGGGTTCAGGGGTCAGTAGTAAGTAACGCAGGGTTCAGGGGTCAGTAGTAAGAGACACAGGGTTTATGGGTCAGTAGTAAGTAACGTGGGGTTCAGGGGTCAGTAGTAAGTAACGCAGAGTTCAGGGGTCAGTAGTAAGTAACGCAGGGTTCAGGAGTCAGTAGTAAGTACCGGGGGGTTCAGGGGTCAGTAGTAAGTAATGGAGGGGTTCATGGGTCAGTAGTAAGTAACGCAGGGTTCAGGGGTCAGTAGTAAGTGACAAAGAGTCCTAGAGGCAGCCATCACAGTATGTACAAAACTGGCTGTATATGACTGCAATTCACTGCCACCAGGGACACCGACCTCTTGAAACGGGGACTGTCCCTGGAAATGGGCGCTAATGCTAACCTTATATTAGGGATCAGATTAAAGATGATAAAACCTGCACTTTGTCCATGAAGGGCAAAGCAAATTTTTTTTACTTAAAGGATTCATATATCTGTTCATTCTTTCCTGAGATTTAATAAAAGGGGAAGCACCAGACTAATGAGCTCATCTCTTTATCACTCTGCTCTCTCCTCCTATCGGTATATAAATCTGAAGCAGGGGCGTCCCGAGCCTGGGTGACACCCGGAGCGGTAACCGAGTGTCACCCCGCCGAGACGTCACTGCGCATGCCCTTGACAAAATCACGCGCGTGTGCGATGACGTCATTGCGCACACACGGCAGTATTCTGATACCTGCCGGCGGCCATCTTGGTGATGGACGCCGGCAGAGAGAGGAGGGGACAGTCACCCGGCGGGATAAGGTATGCCGCCGGATCCCCTCCTCTCTCCTGATACTGTCGGGCGTTCGGTCCATGACCGAGCGCCCGACTTTTCAGAGGGGGGTGACACCAAAATGACTGTTTTGATGTCACCCCTCCAATGGTGTCACCCTGGTGCGGGCCGCACCACCCTTGTGACGCCACTGCACTGAAGGCAGGCAGGGCCGGATTCCCCACAAGGCGCCTGGGTAGTTTTTTGTTTTTTTTCTACATTTAGCTCTGCTTCGGGCAAGCAGTCATATATTATTCCAAATATTTCTGCAACATTGTTTTCGGCACGGCTCAGATCTGGATGGCGTAGGCCGTGGCCGTCAATCGCTTGATCTCCAATTAGCTGGTGCTGCAGGTGATTTCGGTTTCAACCCGACTGTCAAAAGAGGTCGACTTTGAAGAATTTCACCGAACTGTCAGGAATTTGAAAAGAGCAAAAGCGCAAAAAAGGAAATCTGAAAGGAATATATAAAAATAATAAAAAAGAAATCCTAAAAAAAGATTTAAAAAAATGAAAAGCCCAATAAAAAATTAAATAACAAAAACAGATTTTGTTCAATCCAGAGATCCCCCCCCTCAGTACTGAGATGTCCTCAGTCTGATGCCCAGCATCATTCAACCCACTTCCTCTGAGCCTAGGCCATCCTGGATCTGTCCTCCAGCCTGTGACTGGACAGTGGAGAAGAAGCAGCACAGTAATGAGCTCATCTTTCTGTCGGTCTACTCTCTCCTCCTATCAGCATGCTTCTTCTCAGCACATAAACTAATTGGCTTCTTGTGCTGCTCATTCCTCTCACACTCCAGCCCTGCTGTACAGGGACTGCAAGAGGCTGATACCGGGTCAAATACACTGCTTGTATATAAAAAGTACATTGAATGGTGTGTTAATGATTACAGAGCTGCATTCATTTTAGGGCTGGTAATGATTAAAATTTTCGTGTTCGATTAATCAAAAATGTTTTTAATCGATTAATTTTGATTCATTATAACGCACATACAGATCCAACTACATTGGCCTATACACATACAGCACAGCAATGAAGTAATAACATGAACTAGGATCACACTAATCCAGCACGTTATTAATCTCACGTGCCCCACTCAATATGGCCGCCGCTTGAGTGGGGCAACTCAGAATAATAACGTGCTGGATTAAGCCCCGTTCACACTCCGCGATATGCAAATCGCGCGATTGTCGCGCAATTTGCATTTTGCGCGATATCGCGAGATTTGCCGCCCGATATCGCGCAAATGCTTGCATTGAGCAAGCTTGAATCGCGAATAAATCCGCTCCAAAAAGGGTCCTGCTGTAGCGACACACGACCCACGACAGCATGACCCTTTGCCCCATTGAGAAGCATTGGGGAGCGATATCGCGCGGTAAGTTGCCGCGATATCGCGGGAATTACCACGCGATAAATCGCTAAGTGTGAACGGGGCCTTAGTGTGATCCTAGTTCATTTTATTACTTCATTGCTGTGCTGTATGTGTATAGGCTAATGCCTTGGCTGGCCCTCGTGCAGAAAGTTTCTTGGGCAAACTCACCGGCCCAAGTGGCTCCGTCGTCTAACGAAGGGGGAAGGAGTCCAGTGACGTCACGGACATCGACGTCACCGGACTCCTCCCCCCCTTCCCTACGTTAGCCGACGTTGGGGAAGGGGGGGCGGTGACGTTGATGTCCGTGACTCCTCGAAGCCGGCGGAGAGGTGAGTGTTTTCATTAGCGAGCAAAATAATTTTAATCGATCAAAAAGTTTAACGATTAATCGAGAAATTAATCTTTAATTTCCACAGCCCTAATTTAATTTATGTTTTTTATATCTGCCTGGAGTTCAGTCTTAAAGCCGGCCCCCGGTGTTTCTCAATAGGCTCCCCTACCTGAGGCCCCACAAAAGCTAATTTAACAAAAAATAAAGACATATATAATCCATCAGTCTTCAGGCTGCCCCTTTGATGTCACAACCTGTACTTCCTCTTCCTGGGCGGCCCTTGATGTCACAACATGTACTTCCTCTTCCTGGCCGGCCTTTGATGTCACAACATGCACTTCCTCTTCCTGGGCGGGCCCTTGATGTCACAACATGTACTTCCTCTTCCTGGGCGGCCCTTGATGTCACAACATGTACTTCCTCTTCCTGGGCGGGCCCTTGATGTCACAACATGTACTTCCTCTTCCTGGGCGGCCCCTGATATCACAACATGTACTTCCTGGGCGGCCCTTGGTGTCACAACATGTACTACCTCTTCCTGGGCATTACTTGATGACACAACATGTACTTCCTCTTCCTGGGCGGCCCCTGATATTACAACATGTACTTCCTGGGCGGCCCTTGATGTCACAACATGTACTACCTCTTCCTGGGCATTATTTGATGACCTAACATGTACTACCTCTTCCTGGGCATTACTTGATGACACAACATGTACTACCTCTTCCTTGGGGCCCTTGATGTCACAACATGTACTACCTCTTCCTGGGCATTACTTGATGACACAGCATGTACTACCTCTTCCTGGGCATTACTTGATGGCACAACATGTACTACCTCTTCCTGGGCATTATTTGATGACACAACATGTACTTTCTCTTACTGGGCGATCCTTGATGTGAAAACTTGTACTTCCTCTTCCTGGGAGGCCCTTGGTGGCACAACATGTACTTCGTCTTCCTGAGCGGTCCTTACTGCTGCACTAAGCAGTACCCACATACTGATATATGAATGCCATTTAGTGCAGCACTACAGTAAACCCTCCCCCCTTCGCCATGGGCTGGTCCATGACAGCCTGGGCTGAAAGGAAGTGGTTTGAAACTAGCTGTCATTCAACCTGGAAGACCGCTGACATCTAGTGGTGGAAAGGAATTACTGCCCATGCTAATGCTTATAGTGCGGTGTGAACGGGCCCTAACTGTCCTGGACTTGTTCTTCTGGTCCCGTCATTATTCTATTCCAGAGGCAACTGTCTAAAAGGGGATGTCTTCTCACTTTGGAGTGATTCCATCTCCCTTCCTGGTGTGTCTCCTGGACAGGAAGAAAAACTGACGAGTTTTAACCATTGGCTACTGTATCCAAAAAAAATTTAAAAAGAGGATTTGGCCATAGAGACCCTCTAATAGGCACACACATGCGGAGAGGAGAGTGGGTGGCAATGCATTTGGAAATGTCAATTATCTCTGACAAATGTGCCCTTCACTTATCCCGCCTGCCAAGCACAATCGCTCGGATCCATAGACACTATTGGAAACTTGGGGTAGCGACATTCCCCTCTCACGTTGGGAAATCCTTCTGACCCATATTCTGTTTTTTCGGCAGTGGCGGGTGGTCAGTTTGGCTCCTTGAATGACGTTATTATCATTTTGTGTTTGCAGAACGGTAATCTGGAAAAAAATTGGCCTCTTTAATCCGTCTCCCCCCCTGATCGCGGTGTGAGAGAGATTGTGTTCCGCGATTCGTGTATCTGCCGCGTGCTAATCCAGCAACCAAAGGCCCTCTGAGCGCCGCTGATTGCATCCTGATTGGCGCAGGGTTAACCTAGTTTGGCTGCATGTTTGTGGCCGCCTGGCAGCCAGGCGTACGGCAAAGTGTTGTACACGGAGCAGGTTCTGAAGACGGATCACTTTGCATTACTCCGAATTTCAGCCTCGAGGACAGAAGCTGCATTGAGATGTCTCCGAACGTCAGTGACAATGAGCTGACCGGACCGGAGAGCAGAGATTAACTACCTGAAACATCTGTTTTGTGGATGTGCCGTGAGGGCACGGAGGCAGCGCCAGGGAACATTTCATAAAGAGAACGACAGTTTAGGATGATGTGTGTCTCAAGCAGACTTTCTCATCCACAGTTCCTGCAGAGGTTGCTAGAGGTTCCCTGTACAATTTCTGTCACTCAGTAACCACTGAAACTGATTTTATTGGGCTATCTGTAAGGAACGGAATTTTCCACTGTCCAAAAATGTAAAGAGGACCATTGACCACTGACCATCAATGTAAAGAGCATCTATACTGTCCACCAATGTAAGGGGCATTCTTACCACTGACCACCAATGTAAGAACCGTTCTTCCCACTGACCACCAATGTAAAGCGCATCCATACTGTCCACCAATGTAAGGAGCACTCTCCCCAAAGACCACCAATGTAAGGAACATTCTCTTGTAAGTAGCTCTCTTCCCACAGACCACCAATGTAAGGGGTATTCTTCCCATTGACCACCAATGTAAGGAGCATCCATCCCACTGACCTCTAATGTAAGGAGCATTCTACCCATTGACCACCAATGTAAGAAGCTTATTCCCAATGAGCACCAATGTAAGGAGCATTCTTCCCAATGAGCACCAATGTAAGGAGCATTCTTCCCAATGAGCACCAATGTAAGGAGCATTCTTCCCACTGACCACCAATGTAAGGAGCATTCTTCTCACTAATCACCAATGTAAGGGGCATTCTTCTCACTAATCACCAATGTAAGGGGCATTCTTCTCACTAATCACCAATGTAAGGGGCATTCTTCCCACTGACCACCAATGTAAGAACCGTTCTTCCCACAGAACACCAATGTAAGGGGCATTCTTCCCACTGACCCCCAATGTAAGGAGCATTCTTCCCACTGAACCCCCCAATGTAAGGGACATTCTTCCCACTGACCACCAATGTAAAGAGCATCCATACTGTCCACCAATGTAAGAAGCATTCTCCCCAAAGACCACCAATGTAAGGAACATTCTCCCCAAAGACCACCAATGTAAGGAACATTCTCCCCAAAGACCACCAATGTAAGGAACATTCTCATGTAAGTAGCTCTCTTCCCACAGACCACCAATGTAAGGGGTATTCTTCCCATTGACCACCAATGTAAGGAGCATCCATCCCACTGACCTCTAATGTAAGGAGCATTCTTCCCACTGACCACCAATGTAAGGAGCATTCTTCCAACTGACCACCAATGTAAGGAGCATTCTTCCCACTGACCACCAATGTAAGGAGCATTCTACCCATTGACCACCAATGTAAGTAGCTTATTCCCAATGAGCACCAATGTAAGGAGCATCCATCCCACTGACCTCTAATGTAAGGAGCATTCTACCCATTGACCACCAATGTAAGAAGCTTATTCCCAATGAGCACCAATGTAAGGAGCATCCTTCCCAATGAGCACCAATGTAAGGAGCATTCTTCCCACTGACCACCAATGTAAGGAGCATTCTTCCCAATGAGCACCAATGTAAGGAGCATTCTTCCCACTGTAATCAGTGATGCCAATTTTCTGCCACTCCTAGTACTGCAGAGCTGGAGATCCAAGATGGCGCTGGCTTCTGTGGGACACACCTCCCAACCTTTTGTGATGGGAAAGATGGACAACTACACAGAATATTCAGGCAAAGCGCACACCCTTTGTCACTCCCATGATGATGGAGAGATAGTCAGTGTCACCAAATCCTTACAACTATACATCAAAAAACAGACCATGCATGAAGCCAAGACCTCGTGTATAGCCAGGGGAAGACCGCAGGGGATAGGATCAAGTATTTATCATATTAGGATTTTTGTTTCCTGAACAGTAAGGCTGAAAAAAAAATGAGTAAAAAGGAAAATATATATATTTATTTTGTTTGTATGTGTTCTTGTGTGGAATCCCCATTAAAATCGTCCATGACATTTTAGATTGAAGTGCCTCCAGATTTTGCATACTTTTAAAGGGTGCCATGACTAATAAAAGGTTGAGAAAA
>NW_017307414.1:184168-185587 GCF_000935625.1 Nanorana parkeri | reverse complement strand
AGAGGGGGAAGAAGAAGAAGAAGAAGAGGGGGAAGAAGAAGAAGAAATAATATTTTTTTTGTTACAGTATATTATTATTATTCTTCAATCTATATCAGCATTTATTAGTCATGGCACCCTTTAAAAGTATGCAAAATGTGGAGGCACTTCAATCTAATTCTTTACATCTGGGAAAAAAATCTTTCCATGAAAACATTTGCTAAAATAAATAAATGAATACAAATAAATGTTGTATCTTTCCTGCCTCCAGCTTGCAGCAGATGTACAGCACGCATACGTCAGTGGTGTACACATTCATACGATAATGGTATGCTCAGCATCGATAATAGGCTCTCATTGGCTGCCTCCATTGTGCTGTGCGGAGCGTTCTTGTTGATCCTGCTGCTTGTTTGTACACAGAACAATTATGGGAATGGCTGAAGAGCCCTTTAAGGCGCGTGTTTCTGTGTGCGGCGGCGGCGGTAAATGGCGTTCATGTTTGGGTGTGTGTGTAGGTGTAGACCGGGGAGTTATTGGCTAATGGTTAATGAGAGATGTGGCGGAGTGGGAGACGGGGAGATTAGAGAAAAGCCGGCATGAGTAATCCCTTCCTTCTGCTGCCATTAAATATTACAAGTCCCAAAAAACGCCTGCTGGACCCAGCAGAATCCGAGTACACTTTATACCCCCTGAATACATCCTCATGTCACAGGACGTCATATTTGAAATGAACATTTGAGGGGGATGTACAGTTGTTTTAAAGCCAAACAGATGGAGTTCATACAAGAGAGCTGATTATTATCTGCCAAAGGGAATTTATTTTTGTTCATCCCGTTCTGAGATTTACACAGCTCTGCCACACAGCACAGCCCTGATTTTTGTCTTACAGGTCGCATTTAAAGCCTGCTGTCACTATGCTCTCCTCCTATCAGCATACTCTTTGCCCTGTAGCACAGATGATTGGCTCCTTTTGGTGCTTCTCCCTCTCCCGGTCTGAGTTCTGCTGTACAGGGACTGAAAATGGCTGATAAAAGGTTAAAAATCAGGTACTTACACTATAGGTGAAATTGCAGCCAGGCTGACAGGGCTGTGTTGTATGGCAGAGCTATGTAAATCTCAGGACTGGATGGACAGGAACACACATCCTTTGGCAGATAAACTCGCTCCCATGTCTGCATTCCATCTCTAGTAACGAATCTCCGAGCGCCCGGATGGTCTGTGCGCGGTCCACAGTTCTGCATTACCGCCTGTTTCCAGACGCTTGTATCGTTTCATGGGTTGAAGAGACGAGATGGACTAGTGTGAGTTCTTTTCAGATATTGTTCTGGGCAGAGAAGAGGAATAGGAAGGGAGAGTGATAAAGTGAGCGGGGCAGGAGAGGGGACGGGGGAGGGGGGGGAGAATATAGGGGCGAAGCAGAGGAGAGGAATAGGAAGGGAG
>NW_017307414.1:182936-184070 GCF_000935625.1 Nanorana parkeri | reverse complement strand
TATGGGAAGAAGAGGGTACATAGGAGAGATGTGGGGGAGAGAGAGGGGGCAGCTATGGGAAGAAGAGGGTACAAAGGAGAGAAGTGGGAGAGAGAGGGGGCAGAGATGGGGAGGAGAGAAGTGAGAGAGGGAGGGGGAAGATATGGGAATAAGAGGGTACAAAGGAGAGAAGTGGGAAAGAGAGAGAGAGAGGGGGCAGATATGGGAAGGAGAGGGTACAAAGGAGAGAAGTGGGAGAGAGAGAGGGCAGATATGGGAAGAAGAGGGTACAATGGACAGAAGTTGGAGAGAGAGGGGGCAGATATGGGAAGGAGAGGGTACAATGGACAGAAGTTGGAGAGAGAGAGGGCAGATATGGGAAGGAGAGGGTACAAAGGACAGAAGTTGGAGAGAGAGGGGGCAGATATGGGAAGAAGAGGGTACAATGGACAGAAGTTGGAGAGAGAGGGGGCAGATATGGGAAGGAGAGGGTACAAAGGACAGAAGTTGGAGAGAGAGGGGCCAGATATGGGAAGAAGAGGGTACATAGGAGAGATGTGGGGGAGAGAGAGGGGGCAGCTATGGGAAGAAGAGGGTACATAGGAGAGATGTGGGGGAGAGAGAGGGGGCAGATATGGGAAGAAGAGGGTACATAGGAGAGATGTGGGGGAGAGAGAGGGGGCAGCTATGGGAAGAAGAGGGTACATAGGAGAGATGTGGGGGAGAGAGAGGGGGCAGCTATGGGAAGAAGAGGGTACATAGGAGAGATGTGGGGGAGAGAGAGGGGGCAGCTATGGGAAGAAGAGGGTACATAGGAGAGATGTGGGAGAGAGAGAGGGGGCAGCTATGGGAAGAAGAGGGTACATAGGAGAGATGTGGGGGAGAGAGAGGGGGCAGATATGGGAAGAAGAGGGTACATAGGAGAGATGTGGGGGAGAGAGAGGGGGCAGCTATGGGAAGAAGAGGGTACATAGGTGAGATGTGGGAAAGAGAGAGGGGCAGCTATGGGAAGAAGAGGGTACATAGGAGAGATGTGGGGGGAGAGAGAGGGCAGATATGGGAAAATGAGGGTACATAGGAGAGATATGGGGGAGAGAGGGGGCAAATATGGGAAGAAGAGGGTACAACTGTCAGGAGAGAGAGGGAGGCAAATAT
>NW_017307414.1:182085-182898 GCF_000935625.1 Nanorana parkeri | reverse complement strand
ACAGCTTTGGAAATGTTCATACACTGTGCCGGCAGACAGAACTGAGCACAGCACAGGCACCTCGAAGTATCAGCCCCTCCATCCCCCCTCTGTGATTGGCTGCTCTGCTGAGTCTTATACACTGGGAGCACATGAGACTCCCAGCTGTCAGTCTGAGCGCTGAATCCTACACATCCCAACATCAGCACCAGCTGGCAGTGCCCCGCCACCATGATGGAGAGCACTATCTTCGAGATTTTAATAGACGAATTCGATGCCAACTGCAGCCTCTTGGATGCTTATCAGGACTCGTTCCTCACCATCAATCACACCTTCCTGCCCTTTGATGGTAGGCAGCTGGCACAGCTTTAGGAAGTGTCTGTAACTAGTGAGGATTCTGCAGTAGAGCCGCTTTGTGCTTTAATGTGTTTTCCCTCTTTTATTTTTGTGTTGTTTTCCATGTAAAGGTCCTCACTGCAGTGCCACCATCGACCAGATTGGTACCTGCTGGCCACGCAGCATCGCCGGGGAACTGGTAGAGAGACCCTGCCCGGATTCCTTCAATGGCATCAAGTACAACACTACCAGTAAGTGGAAACTTTGCGTTGCTTTTTTTTGGGGTGCGCGGGACAGTCAGTGCCGTCACATTGTTCATGACATCAGCAAAAGTGCACAACGTGTACATGTTTCGCTGGAGGGGCTTTGCAAAATAAAATAGGTAAACAGTTGCATTTGACTACAGAATGTATTTTTGATACTATGATTGAGCAGTGCATGGTTAGAGGAATCAATTTTTATTTTTAATTTGTATTGTTATAAAATAAAAACAATTAT
>NW_017307414.1:174504-182009 GCF_000935625.1 Nanorana parkeri | reverse complement strand
ACACACACACACACACACACACACACACACACACACACACTACTACTAATAATAATAATATAATAATAATAAAAATAATAATATAATAAAAAAGGGTATAAATATATATATGATTTTGTTTATTTATTTATTTTGCAGTTCAAAAGTCTATTGGTTACTTATTCTCATATCTGTTACGGCATTATAACTGTCACATAGAGAACAAACAAACAACACAATGGTTCTCTACATGCTGAGAAGGAGAAAAGGGGGAACTGTCAGCGCAGTCGTTGCGGATGATTGCTGCAGTTTGCAAATTCTGCTGCTTGCTTTGTCAGAGTTCAGATGTTTTAGATATGACAATGATGATAACGATGATGATGATGATAGAGGTGATC
This sequence comes from Nanorana parkeri, assembly GCF_000935625.1. Taxonomy (NCBI): domain Eukaryota; kingdom Metazoa; phylum Chordata; class Amphibia; order Anura; family Dicroglossidae; genus Nanorana; species Nanorana parkeri. Next base: position 181,632 of record NW_017307414.1, on the reverse strand, counting down.
ATCATTAACTCCTGACAATCGGGGTCCTTGTTGTCTCTGACTTGGTGTCTTGGCTTTGCCTATAAGTTCCATGACCTCACAAATGAACAGTTTGACTCTCCAGAAGCTTTCACTGTCCATTATATTTTGTATCTCTTTTGTATGATATCATTTCTATGGATTGGAATGCTGGTGGCTGGAATTTGGAAGGATAAGAAACTAGCGGCTAGGAGGGTAGGAATGCTAGAGGCTGGGATATTAGGAATGCTAGAGGCTGGGATATTAGAAATGCTAGAGGCTGGGATATTAGAAATGCTAGAGGCTGGGATACTAGAAAAGCTAGAGGCTGGGATATTAGAAATGCTAGAGGCTGGGAGAACAGCAATCCGGGAGGCTGTCGGGGTTGGAACAACAGAGCCTGGAAGCTTATACATGACATAGGCTAGGAGGGTACCATTGCTAGAGGCTGTTTGGGTAGGAATACTAGAGACTAGCAAAGTAGCAGAATCTAGAGGCTGAGAGGGTGGGAATTCTACAGGTTCCAATACAGGAGTCTGGGAAGATAGGAATGCTAGGGACAGAAACGCTATATGTCGGAGGAGTAGGAATATTAGAGTCTGAGAGGATAGCAGGATTAGAGGCTGGAAGGATAAGTATCCAAAAGCTGGGAGGGTAATAATGCTAGGGACTGGATGGGTAGGAATGTCAGAGATTGGAAAGGTCGTTATAAAAGTGGCTGGGAGGTTAGGAATATTAAAGGTTGAAAAGGTAGGAATGCTAGAACCTGGAAGGGTAATAGAGGCTAGGAAGGTACATCAATTCTAGAGTCTAGGAAGGTAGGAATGCTAGAGCCTGGAAAGGTCCTTATAAAAGTGACTGGTAAGCTAGGAATAGTAGAGGCTAGGAATGCTAGAGGCTGAAAAGGTAGGAATGCTAGATCATGGAAGGGTAATAGAGGCTATGAGGGTACATAATTCTAGAGTCTAGGAGGTAGGAATGCTAGATCTTGGAAGGGTAATAGAGGCTATGAGGGTACATAATTCTAAGTATTCTAGAGTCTAGGAGGTAGGAATGCTAGATCTTGGAAGGGTAATAGAGGATGGGAGGGTACATAATTCTAGAGTCTAGGAGGTAGGAATGCTAGATCATGGAAGGGTAATAGAGGATGGGAGGGTACATAATTCTAGAGACTAGGAAGGTGGGAATACTAGAGCCTGTAAAGGTCCTTATAACAGTGTCTGGGAAGCTAGGAATGCTAGAGGCTGAAAAGGTAGGAATGCTAGATCTTGGAAGGGCAATAGAGGCTGCGAGGGTAGATCATTCTAGAGGCTGGGAGGGTAGCAATACTAGAGACTAGAAGGGTATGAATAATAGAGTCTGGAATGGAAAGGAATACTAGAGGTTTAAAGGGTATGAATTAGGAATACACTGATACCATTTTTTCCCCACCGAGTCTGAGTAACGATACTTTTCCTCAAGTACTCGAGGATACCAATTACTGATACCTTTTGTTTTTATTGTCATGTGACAGTTTTTCTAAAACAATACAGACTAATGATTTCAGGACAGTGGTGGGGCGCCAGTGTCTGCTCCCAGCTGCAACCGCTGCAACCCTGGTAGTTCTGCCCCTGACTCCAGGCTGTAGAAGGACTACAAAGCCCAGCATTACATTATACAGCAATGTCAAATAATATGAAGCTAACTATTCTGCGCTGCTGCGGGATGCCGGCCTGATGTCTCCAGCGAAGGATCTTAGGTGTCTGTGTGGGGTCTCTTAGGAGGGCTGTGCACGTTCTATGGTGGGCTGTGCAGACTCCCAGGTGGCTGTGTGTGTCTATTGTGGGCTTTGTGGGCTCTCAGGTGGCTATGCGGGGTCTATGGTGGGCTGTGAGGACTCTCAGGTGGCTATGCGGGGTCTATGGTGGGCTGTGAGGACTCTCAGGTGACTATGCGGGGTCTATGGTTGGCTGTGAGGACTCTCAGGTGACTATGCAGGGTCTATGGTGGGCTGTGAGGACTCTCAGGTGACTATGCAGGGTCTATGGTGGGCTGTGAGGACCCTCAGGTGGCTATGCGGGGTCTATGGTGGGCTGTGAGGACCCTCAGGTGGCTATGCGGGGTCTATGGGGGGCAGTGAGGACTCTCAGGTGACTATGTGGGGTCTATGGTGGGCTGTGAGGACTCTCAGGTAACTATGCTGGGTCTATGGTGGGCTGTGAGGACCATCAGGTGGCTATGCGGGGTCTATGGTGGGCTGTGAGGACCCTCAGGTGGCTATGCGGGGTCTATGGGGGGCTGTGAGGACTCTTAGGTGGCTATGCGGGGTCTATGGTGGGCTGTGAGTACCCTCAGGTGGCTCTGCGGGGTCTATGGTGGGCTGTGAGGACTCTTAGGTGGCTATGCGGGGTCTATGGTGGGCTGTGAGGACTCTCAGGTGGCTATGCGGGGTCTATGGTGGGCTGTGAGGACTCTCAGGTGGCAATGCGGGGTCTATGGTTGGCTGTGTGGCTCTCAGGTGGTCTGTGTGGTGTTAATGGTGGCTGTGAGGGCTGTATGCTGGGCTCTGTGGGGTTAATGGTGGCTGTGTAGGTTGTATGCTGGGCTCTGTGCGGCTCTCAGGGGGCTGTGTGGGCGCTTATTGGGGTCCCAGTCGGTCGGCAGGTAGCATGGAGAAGGAGGAGATTTTTGAGCAGTGCTGTAAACACACGCCGCCATTCATAGGAAGGCTGTGGGGACCTTGTTGGAGACCTCAGTAGTCTTCCTGTGAAGCCCGGCACCTGTTTACAGCGCCGGCTTCAGTTTAAAAATTTAAAGCGGCGGTATCAGCACTTAGTATCGGCGTTTTCGCAAGTACTTGTGAAAATGCCCAGCATCGGCACCGATACTAGTATTGATATCAGTGCATCCCTAGTATGAATACTAGAGGCTCGGAGGGTATGAATACTAGAGGCTCGGAGGGTATGAATACTAGGGGCTGGGAGGGTAGGAATACTAGAGGCTAGAAGGGCTTGAATACTAGAGGATAGAAAGGTAGAAATACTAGAGGCTGGAGGGGGAGGAATACTAGAGGCTGGAGGGGGAGGAATACTAGAGGCTGGAAGGGTATGAGTAATGGAGGATGGAAGGGTAGGAATAGCAAAGGTTGGGAGGGTAAGAATACTAGAGGCTGGAAGGGTATGAGTAATAGAGGTTATAAGTGAAGGAATACTAGAGGCTGGGAGGGTATGAATACTAGAGGATAGAAAGGTAGAAATACTAGAGGCTGGAAGGGTAGGAATACTAGAGGCTAGAAGGGCTTGAATACTAGAGGATAGAAAGGTTAGAAATACTAGAGGCTGGAAGGGTAGGAATACTAGAGGCTGGAAGGGTATGAGTAATGGAGGCTGGAAGGGTAGGAATACCAAAGATTGGGAGGGTAAGAATACTAGAGGCTGGAAGGGTATGAGTAATAGAGGTTATAAGTGAAGGAATACTAGAGGTTGGGAGGGTAAGAATACTAGAGGCTGGGAGGGTATGAGTAATAGAGGTTATAAGTGAAGGAATACTAGAGGCTGGGAGAGTAAGAATACTAGAGGCTGGGAGGGTAAGAATACTAGAGGCTAGAAGGGTATGAGTAATAGAGGTTATAAGTGAAGGAATACTAGAGGCTGGGAGGGTTATGAATACTAGAGGCTGGGAGGGTTATGAATACTAGAGGCTGGGAGGTTAAGAATACTGAAGGCTGATAGGGAAGCAATGCTACGTGCTGGGCGGTGTAGTGCAGTGACTGTATCTCTGCCTGCCAGGTGCTATTGGTGAATATCACCAATAGCACCTGGCGGGGGATATAAGTAGTTCCCCGGCCTCCCTTCCATGTAATTAATTCACACAAGGGATGGATCAATCAGTCACCAATTAACTTGCCGCATGTTCCAGGGAGGGAATCCAGACAGACACTGGGGGGGGGCACACACATACTAACCCCCCCACACAGGTCAGGTCCTTAGTGGTAGCTGTCCCCAGGGCTCCTATGATGTGGCCCTCACCGTGTTCTTTACATTTGGGTCACCTCCCTCTTCACTGCTTTGTGACAGGCAAACAATACTGCAATCATCGTATAGGTTGTAGCAAAGAGATGCGCTGTCTAAATCAGCCAATCAGATGTGGCCGTTTTATTTCCTAGTGCTGAGAATAAAAGCTGGAACCTGATTGGCCAGAACCTCATCTCTCACTCAGGGGGCTGATTTATGAACCGTTCACAAAGCTCTTTGCTGCGCGAATGATTTTCCATGCTGTACGGCCACTAGATGGCGCTGTGGAGTAAAGGAATTTCCTCTGCTCCTGGGCTCCCTCTAGTGGCCACACAGCTCTGTGCATCTCTCGCTCTTTGCTGTGCACACGGTTTGGTGCTCTGGCAACCCGTTATCTTCAATGGGTTGCCCTTACGCAACGCATGTCAACGCATCGCAAATATATGAGTGGGCCCTGAAGGTTGAGCAATCTGCAGTGTTGGCATACTGCCAATTCCCAGAGCTCCTGACTACAGACTGCTCATATTTCCCTACAGATTCCTCAGCAGCGCTAGAAAGAATTCAGAACTTAAAAACAACTTTCTGCATTGATTTAGGCTGACCATACACTGTGCAATCCGATTGTGCAATCTCGTTTAGATCTATCACCAGCTATGTAGTGTGTCTTGCAATAGCCTGCCTGGCTGGATATTCGTGGATTGGATTGTTTAGGTTTGTCCTCATATTACATAGTTTTGGTAAGGCCAAAGGAGATTGTATCGGGATTGCACAATCGGATTGTATAGTGTGTAGCCAGCCTAAGGTTCACCACACATGTGGCAACCTGACAGGGTCCTCTGTGTACAATCAACTTCATATCTACCAAAACTCTGTAATAGGAGGATGTATCTAAATTATCCCATCAATCTGTATACAATCAGACATGCCCTTATACTACATACTTGTTGGTAGATCTAAATGAGATCGTACAATCAGATTGTATAGTGTGTGGTCAGCCCAAGGCTCGACACACCAGTAACAATGTGACCATACAACCTCCGTACAATCAGCTTTATATCTACCAAAACTATATAATATGAGGACTTGCCTAACCTATCCCATCGATCTCTATACAATCAGACAGGCCCCTGTACTACATACTTGTTGGTAGATCCAAAGGAGATTGTACAATCAGATTGTAATGAGTATGGATATCCTAAGGCTGCCTATACACGATACAATCTGATTGTACAATCTCCTTTAGGTCTACCAACAAGTATGTAGTACAAGGGCCTGTGTGATTGGATAGGTAAGTTAGGTGCTCATATTACATACTTGTTGGTAAATATGAAGTTGATTGTACAGAGGTTGTATCGTAGACGTGTATGGTGACCTTTACAATGCTGTGATCTTCCTCAAATATTACTTTAAGGGAGACCTGTCCAAGGGGCCGCTATGGCTGGGCAGGCCTTCTAACAATGCTCACTGCCTTGCTGCCTCTGTATTTAACCCTTGCTCACAGGCACTAAAGAAGCGTGAGGTCATAACTCGCGTTCTGCGTGCTTGTCCCTGACTGAAGGCGCCGGATCAGCATGACAGTAAAGCAGAAGGAGAGGCCAACACCAGCGGCTTCCTTTAAAGCTAACCTGTCAGGCCGGTCTTCTGTCAAAATGGCCAACTCGTCGAGATCTCCAACTGGTGACGTCACATCCGTTGGAGATTTCGACGCGAAGGCGCTATTGCGCGTGTGCCAGCCCTGGTATTTTCACAAGCCTCGTCGACTTCCACAATTACCCTGAGTACGGCTGTGCGGCCTCGCAATCCTCATCGAGTTCAACAACCGGCGTCAATGCTCGTGCCATCGGGCAAATTGCGGAATGTGATGCTGCTCTTGGCGCACTGAGTTGGAGATGCCGACAAGTTGGACATCTCGATAGAACATCGGAGCGTCCTCTACTTTGCCGGTGTTCTATCGAGATGTCCAACTTGTCGAGCTCTCCAACTCCCATCGGTGCGCCCGCGCGGCCACCTAAGAACAGTATCACGTTCCGTAATTTGCGTTGGGCACCCGATGGCACGAGCATTGACGCCGGTTGGAGAACTCAATGAGTTCTTAGGGAAATTGGGGAAGTCGACGAGGCTTTTTAAAAACGCCAGGGCTGGCGCACACACAATAGCGCCATCTTGTCGAAATCTCCAACGGATGTGACGTCCGAGTTGGAGATTTAGACGAGTTGGCCATTTCGACAGAACACCGACTTTTGAGATCACGCTGATAACCAGACGCCGCCTTCGATCCGGCGAGCGCAATCTGCACACTGCAGCAAGAATTCCGGAGCGACATTCCATTATCCTGATCGCTCGGCGCCGGCGAGAGCAGACGTTTGTCTCCTCCGGCTTGCCGCATATCGTTGCACAACTCTGTTCCGAAGAGCTGACAATCTACCTGGAGCGTCATCTACAGATCTGACTGGGAGATCGCATTGCCTGTAGTTTCTGCGCCTTTTATCGGTGTGCCGACGCAGCCAGCACGCGGCTGTATTGCGGCAAACATCTGCCGGGCATGTTGTTGCTGTCGCACCATGCCGCAATTATTCGTAATTCGTTCCCTTTTGTTGGCGCGCTGGGTAACGGCGGCGGCGCCATTGTGCAGGAAGCAGGTGCCAATAGGAGTTGTGTAAGGAAGCTTTTCCCGCTGTAATGAGCCTTTGATGGGAGTAATTAGCGATCTTTTCTTACACCGAAGCCTTCTGGGAGCGGCCGCCGTGTCTGGGAAGAGAGCCGTCATCCGCACGGCTCAGAGACTTTAAACAGGCGCCGCGGGGCGCCAGGCTCCTAATTTAATAAACAGCAGACGAGCGCGCCAATTCCGCTACCGCAAAACCGCTGACATGTTTCACCGGCTGCTCAGGACCGGGCAGCATGGACTACCGCTGAGTTTAATGAATTGTCCGCGTCGGCGGAAACGTTATCTTCACGTTCTCGTAATGAATTGACTCTGCAGAGTGATACTTTGTTGCCAGGGATATTTAAAGGGGAACGACGCGCTTTTTTTTATGGGATTCGTTATTATGTGTTAATGATATTATTGTCCCTATGTATCATCTATTATTATATAGGCTCGGGGAGGGGTGGTAATATTTGCTTAGCTCCCTCTTTG
>NW_017307414.1:166069-174458 GCF_000935625.1 Nanorana parkeri | reverse complement strand
AGGAAGGAAGGGTAGACAGGAGGGGAGGAAAAGAAGGAAGGGAGGGGAGGAAGGAAGGGTAGACAAGAGGGGAGGAAAGAAGGAAGGGAGGGGAGGAAGGAAGGAAGGCTAGAAAGGAGGGGAGGAAAGGAAGGAAGGGTAGACAGGAAAGGAGACAGGAAGGAAGGGTAGACAGGAAAGGAGACAGGGAGGAAGGGTAGACAGGAAAGGAGACAGGGAGGAAGGAAGGGTAGACAGGAGTGGAGGAAAAGAAGGGAGGAAGGAAGGGTAGACAGGAGGGGAGGAAAAGAAGAAAGGTAGGAAGGGTAGACAGGAGGGGAGGAAAAGAAGAAAGGTAGGAAGGGTAGACAGGAGGGGAGGAAAAGAAGAAAGGTAGGAAGGGTAGACAGGAGGGGAGGAAAAGAAGGGAGGGAGGAAGGAAGGGGAGGGAGGAAGGGTAGACAGAAGGGGAGGAAAGAAGAAGGGAGGAAGGAAGGGTAGACAGAAGGGGAGGAAAGAAGGGAGGGAGGAAGGAAGGAAGGAAAGAAGGAAGATAAGCATGGAACATGGTTGAGTTTGAAGCAGGGACAATTTTACAATGCATGCAAAGGAAGGAAGGAAACAAGGAAGGAATGAAGAGGGGAAGAAGAATGGAAGCAAGTAAGGAAAGGAGGATGGAAGGAAGGGTGGAAGGAAAGAAGAGAGGGAAGGAAAGAAGAGAGGGAAGGAAGAGGGGAAGGAAGGAATGGAGGCAGGGAGGAAGGAAGAAATAATGGAAGCAAGGAAGGAAATGAGTTAGAAGGCAAAGGGCTGGTCACCTGCATTGCCTATGGTCTCCCTGTGGTGGATCTTATTATTTCCTGACATGTTACAATATACAATGACAGTATCAGTTCACCAGTCTTTGCCTAGGCTAAGATGATGTAATCAGTCTGCTGCAGGCAGGAAGAAGCATTTCCTCCGTCTCCCCTCCCCCAGTGATCAGTCTGCTGCAGGCAGGAAGAAGCATTTCCTCAGTCTCCCCTCCCCCAGGGATCAGTCTGTTGCAGGCAGGAGGAAGGCCCATGCGCACAGTGTACTAACAAGATCACGCCCCCATGTGCATAAGCCCTACAAAGTTTGCACAGCGCTGTACATCTGATGCTAGGTCCACTTTAAGAGCATTGAGTGAGGTGTGCGTGTGCATGCGTACGTGGGCGCGCATTGTTTGCTTCGGCTCTACAAGCCCCCAGTATGGCCAGACAGTCCGTTGCTGGTTGGCTGCGATGTGACTTTTTTTTTAAATCTCCACGACTGATGATGAACCTCAGGCATATTGTTCCCGATTTAGCGCGCTCGCTCTTTTCATTCAGCGAAATGTTTCCGCACTCCACGATTTGATTCACAAATTGTCGCTTTCAGTTTATTGGTCTCTCCTGCTAAGTAGGTCAGCACTTCATTTTAGTAAGTGATGTTCCAGCCTCGCGCAGCTCTTCCAGGAAAGACGTTCTTATTACTGTTTAATATTTTACCGTGATCCGGCTTTCACCCCCGTCCCCTGGAAGGACCCCAACTTTCCATTCAGCCCCAGGAAAGGGGAGACCAGGAAATACATATTCATTATACTGGTATGTTTACCCGTGTCCGGGGTGTAGTGAGAAATCACAGGGCCCCCATAACAATTTTGTGGCGGGGCCCCAAAATTGGCAGGTGGCCTAGAATGCACCTTCTGAATATGCTTATTGCCTGGCTGTGACCAGGGCTGGATTTCCCACAAGACCACCGAGGCCCGGCCTCAGGGGCAGCAGGGAGCAGAGGGGCGGCAGGGGTGCAGAATCTCCCGACTCCTGCGACATGCAGTTCTGGGCGCCGGGCGGGTAGTTGTTTTCTACATTTAGCTCTGCTTTGGGCAAGCAGGGCTAAATGTAGAGCGGGGAAGACGCTCGTTCGTTTACAAGTGATCTCGGCGATGTGGCCGAGATCGCTTGTGTGCAGCCTGCATGTCCATCCTACCCCAGGCAGGGAGTAGAGAAGGGTTAGAACCCCTTTCATGTTCCTATTGATGTCTGTGTAAACTCTAGGTGGAGAGACCCTTTCTATTTTACTTGGTGACCACAGTCACCGAGAAAAAAAAAAGTGGTGAGAAATACAAAATGTTAAAGTTGTCACCAGAACGGATGATGAGGGCAAATATTCAAATGGAGGGGATTTCCTTTCACTTCCTGTTGTGTATCTGGGACAGGAAGTAAAGGGACATTCTCCAATGGGACACAGACAGCAAGGAAAATAAAAATAAATGGGGATTGTGTTAAAGGAGAACTATGGGGTCAGGGCTTTTCCCCATAGTTCTCCTTAGGGTAACGGGAGGACACAAACTAGCGTCCTCCCGTTACCCTAAGCTAAGTATACCGCGAGCTACAGATCACTATATACTGAGACGCCGCAGCCAGAGCGGATCCCGACATCGATGTCGAGATCCGCCCAGCTGCGTGAGTGACAGCTGGCTCTGCCTATCTAGAGGCAGAGCCAGCTGTACCCGCCCCCTCCCCCGTCCGTTCAGCCCGTCAGCGCTGGCGGATCGGAGCGGGGAGGGGGGAATCCAGTCCCTCCCCTGTCACGGCAGAGAGCCGTGACAGGATCGAGAGGTGAGCGAACACCGGTATGTGTTCGCTCACCTCCCGATCTACTGAGCCGACCTGTGACAGTCTCATTGTCACAGGTCGGCTAGAACTATGAGGTGAGTGAAAAGCACCCCCCTCATAGTTCTTCTTTAATGTTTTACTGTATCTAAAAAATGTGATACCCTTTCATTCATTGGCCTGGAACAAACATGCTGCAAATGAAGGAGCACATGAGCATTCCTTATCTCTATAGGTGTTCCCGGTCTGTGAATAAGAAAGCATGAAGCTGCAGCTTTAGTCAGGGCCGGATTTACCATTGGGCAGAGTGGGTACGTGCCTACAGGTTCCCTCCATAGAGGGGGGCCATGCAGGTACCTAATTTCCAGTTTTGTGTCAAGATACAACACCGGCAATAGCAAGGAGGGTGCATTCTGCACAAATTGCACCCTCCTGCTCCAAGACCAGCGGCGCCTACAGAAACTGCCGGTCCCCGGCACTGCGTAAGGCTGTCCTGTAAAATGCCTGTCTGATGCGGACAAGCCTTATACAACGCAGCACATACAGGTGCCGGCTCAGGCTAAACAAATTTCCATTCGTGAATATTGGCGCCCAAAATTGAAATCCGACTCTGGCTTTAGCATGGCAGCCAGGGAACCTGTATTGTCAAAAAAAGCCAGCAATGGAAGCTTACCTATTGCTCTTATGACAGGTGCACTTTAACACCGGTGGTCCAAGATGGGCGGCGTGCATTGCCCCCTTTTGGTTTCTGGCTACATCGCTATACTAAAAGCCTCTGCAGCAGAATGCTTGTGCTTGCTGTTAAGGTTCAGTATCTGTTTGTCTCATATAAGTTGTTCCGTGATTGGACGAGGGGAGATCGTGACATTCACCCGCCCCTCCTCCAATCACAGAACACCTTGCATCCTGTGTACAAGACAGAATACAAGACATTTTCTGAGTGCAACCCGCATGCCCTTCACTGTCTGTACTCTACTTGTGCCGGGACTGTAAGTTTCAGCACCGGACGTTTTTACCTAACGCATCGGCCCGATGGGACGAACATCATTGGGGGCAAATGTGCAAAAATATATTTTGTTTCCCCAGAATTCAGATTAAAAGAACTCTAGGTGAAGAAAAAAAGTGCCCATGCAGTGGGGCTAACCCCGTACTGCAAGGGTTGAGTTTGTGTATGGGGGCTCAAATAAAGCAGATATAGTCACCTGATCCTCGGTCCTGCGGCGGTCTTGGTCAGCACTTACCTCTTTTTCCCTCCGCTCTGACTGTGAAATGTCCCTCGGCATCCTCTCGTCTAATGCAAGTGCATGGACCTGCATTAGATGTGATGACGTCGGTGCCCCTTAGACTGCCGTAGCCTGGGGTGTGCAGAGGCTGTGGGGATCAGTCTAGCACCTCAGTGGGACTGAGGATCAGGTGAGTATTTTTGCTTTATTTGAGCATCCCTAGACAAAATTAGCACTTAACCCTTGCAATGCAGCCGTAGCTCCACTGCATTGCACATTTTTTTGCGTGCCTGGAGTTCTCCTTTAAGGTACAAATACTATACAATACACACGAGCAGGGTTGTCTCTACCTTATTCGCTGCCTGAGGTGGCAAGGAGAGGTGGGGAGCAGTAGCTGGCGGAGCTGTCAGTCGGGTGGGAGGAGGCAGCCGCCCAAGCTGTCATCTGGGTGAGAGGCAGGAGGTGGTAGCCGGCCGAGGCAAGGGGCAGGAGGTGCTGGCTGGCCGAGTTGTTAGCCGGGTGAGAGGCAGGGGGTGGTGGCCGGCCAAGCTACCGACTCAGGCTGCCTCATTATGGCGACACCCTTGCATACAAGGGTACCAGCTGATTGGAGTGCAAATGTTTGGCCATCATGAGATGTCAAAGAATGCATTTTAAACATTATTCTAGAAATTAGATAACAGCAAATTTCCATTCCCAGGTTAGTTTTTTGCTGATGCTGGTTTATGGAGAGTGTCCCTTTAGATTAAGGTCATGATGAGTGAGCGATCGGATGAGAATCGCTCATTTCCTAAGACCGCTGTCCGGTCGTTGTTGCCTCTGGCGTCTCAGACTTGTGCAGGTTCATGTTTCACCCCTACCAGCGTTAAAAGGAACAAATATATATTTTCCTTATCTCGATCCCTCAGGTGCTTCAGCTACACCGCCAGCCTGGGAGTTGGTGAGCGAATGTCACATCGATGCTTGGCGCAGTTCCAGCCGGTGGACATAGGGGACAGTGAGAGGCCGGCAAACAAATAGATTACCGGGCTCACAGACCTAAAAGTGTAAAAATCAGAGCAGCCAGTTAGCAAATATCTTTCTAAAGCCTTTAGACGTGATAAACAGACATGACCAACTGACAGGAAACCCGCCATGAGAAGTGCCATGCAGCCATCGCTGGAGTGCATGTAGACAGGAAGTGGCTGAAAAGTGGCTTTAGGCGATAAGGAGCAATGAGAACCAACAAAGAATAAAAATAGGTGAAAACAAGGATTGTGAAGGACAGTGAAGATTTGCAGCACTGGATGTAAACAAACAACAGATGCGCGGCACTCAGATTGAAGTAAGTATGCATCTGTGAAGGAGGAGGATGTATTAGGTTAGGTCGGGGAGGGGCAAAAAGAAAAGATAAGTGCACTTATCCTTTAAACATGGCCGCGCCTTCCTCCTATTCAGCAGCTGGGCACTCATACCACTTTGGCTTTCCTCATTATCCCTTCGTCCGTTCTTCTATGACCTATTCAGTTCTCTAATAGAATTGACATAATGCCTGAAATGGCTTCACATGGATGCTCTAAGGGGGGGTGGGGGCCTGGGGGCGACTTGCCATGTGCCATCAATGGCTGCCAAGCAACTCCCAACCCCCAAGCATGAAAAAGATGTAGCCAAATGTCCAAGATCAGATGCATCATCAATGCACATAAACTATGCAATGTTCTTCCAAAGGTCTGTTGTGCATCGGGTGCATCATCACATGGCCAACCAATGGGCATTCATCTATTCAATAAACATGGAAATATGCGCCGTGACGTGCAGGGTAACATGGAAACAGGAACAGTTATTGAACAAATTCTAGATTCTCTAATTCGGAAAACGATCTATTCAATATAATTCTAAAAAAAAACTGTAAAATATAGTTAGTAGTAGAGGAGTGAGAATGGGCGTAGAAGATACAAAACAATCTCACGACTGAAGTTCATCAAAGATTGAAGTATGTTTGCCAAGAAGACTAGGAAGTGCTGTATCCAGGATTACGTGTTGAGTTGAGTCTATACATTAGTTTACAATGACAATGTAAAGAGTGATCTCTATCACGAACGGGGTTCCACAACATCTTTGGATGAAATCAGGAGGGTTTAGGGAAAACAATGGCACACCAATGGTTTGCAGTCCATGAATGTTGACTTCATCGTAGAAGTTCATGGAAAACAAACCAACACATGTTCTTACTTCATCAAGAACACGCTTCAACAACTGATTGCAGTAAAGGAGACCGTTTACTCTTGAGTTTAAAGGAGAAGTATGAGGTGAGTGCTTTTCACTCACCTCATAGTTCTAGTCGACCTGTGACAATGAGACTGCCACAGGTCAGCTTAGTAGATCGGGAGGTGAGCGAACACATACCGGCGTTCGCTCACCGCTCGATCCTGTCATGGCTCTCTGCCGTGACAGGGGAGGCACTGGATTCCCCACTCCGATCCGCCAGCGCTGACTGGCGGAACGGACGGGGGAGGGGGCGGGTACAGCTGGCTCTGCCTCAGTCAGTCACGCAGCTGGGCGGATCCGGCACAATTGTCGGGATCCACTTCAGCTGCGGCGTCTCAGTATACCGCGAGCTACAGCTTGCGGTATACTGAGCCTAGGGTGACGGGAGGACGCTAGTTTGTGTCCACCCGTTACCCTAAGGAGAACTATGGGGAAAAGCCTTAACCCCATAGTTCTCCTTTAACAACCTTCCATTCCCCCGAAGAGTCCAATATTCTAACCAAGCCAGCACTTAAAGCCCTAATTAAGGGGTAACCTGATAGCCCCCCTCCCCCCAAATATATCGTCTTGCTCCCTTTGATCTTCTGCAATGAAATATATATTCTTGGACTCTAAAACCATTGGTGCGGCACTTTTGCTCTCCTACATCCTCTTGAAGGTGCCGTGATTGATCTCTTGTAAATTACCTAACCATAGTCATACTTCGAATTACATCATCAAGAACATGCTTCAACAATCGATTGTAGTGAAGATGACAGTATACTCTTGAGTTGAATAACCCTCCGTTACCCCCCTGAAAGTCCAATATTCTAACCAAGACAGTACTTAAAGCCCTGATTAAGGGGCAACTTTATAGCCCCCCTAACCCCAAACATATCGTCTTGTTCCCTTTGATCTTCTACAATGAGGTATATTGTCTTGGTATTCTGACTCCGATTGTTGTATTAGTGATTTATCCCTTGCTGAGACCTCTATGCCTGACCTGTATAAGCAGATACAATCACTGAGGACAATCCTTATCAGATAGCTGAACTCAACAAATACCTTTTCCATCCACAATGGTGCTTTATTCTGTACATCAAGTTACAGCAGACAACAGGATACAGCAGATGAATGAATTGCGGTATTTAAGCGGTCAAAAGATGATACTGTTCGAAGCATGCAATGCAGATCAACATGTGTCCCTGTTACATGCAGATTACATGTGGCCCTGTTACATGCAGATTACATGTGGCCCTGTTAGATGCGGCCATGACACAGTGTTGTGGACTCGGACATCAAGAATCCGACATATATCTGTCCCTGGGCCTAATTCAGTACAAAGTGTGCACACTATCGGTGAAGAAATAAAACACGCTGACACCGAGAGTCAGAGGAAAGAAACTTTTTTTTTATTGTTCCGCATTGTTGTGTCTTATATAGGCAGCTGATAGTGTATATGTAAACATATCATTTGCGATAGCTTTCTAGGTTATAATTGGACTGATTCATTAAAGCGCAACCTCCTTCCAGGGTGCTGACGTCCTCGTCTTGGGTGTAGTTTCTCCTGGAGGCGCCATCTTGGTTTCTATTTCTAGTGCGTACTTCTCATAGGAGGGGGGCGGAGGGGTGCTAAGTTGAGCAACTAACTAGGCAGCCATTTTCAGTAAGGATTCATATGAACATGAGCAATAATATATATATATTAGGGATGCACCGATACCGATACAAGCATCGGTATCGGCCGCGATACCGAGTATTTGCATGGGTACTCGTACTCGTGCAAATGCTCTGATGTCTAAAACAAGTACCTGTGTCCGCCATCTTCCACCGCCGCACACAGCACACAGGACCGCGTCTGCATTCATGCAAGATGGCCGCGAACTCCTTCTCCACGGGCGAACGGCCGAAACCAGACTCCGCCTTCAATTCCTCTGTCCTCACTCGTGATTGGTGGGAAGCCTGTCAATCATCCAATCGGCCAATCAGCGTGAGAAGAGGCCGGCATTGACAGATGACTAGGCTGTGACACGAGGGGATGAAGCAGACGGAGACGACGGAGAAGAAGGTTAGCAGCACTGCTGGGGCTGGGCACAGGATGTGGGGTGGGCACAGTATGGCCTCAAAAGTTATATTTGCCTGCTGTAGGTTTATAAATTTAAAAAAAATGCACTACTGCTTGCTATTCTATTTGGATGAGGCAAATCATGGATGAGGCAGAGCACATGTTCAGCATAAAAAACAGGATGGCATAAAAAAAGTTATATTTGCCTGCTGTAATGCAATTAGTAATTGCATTACAGCAGGCAAATATAACTTTTTTTATGCCATCCTGTGCCCAGC
>NW_017307414.1:157934-165914 GCF_000935625.1 Nanorana parkeri | reverse complement strand
TATATATATATATATATATATATAACAATATATTGAAATAGGCATTTTATCATAGTCACTTAACCACATCCATTACAACAGGAAATGCTACTCTGAAGAAGAAGGATGGTGCATTACACACAGGGGGAAATACATCATAGATATGAGGGAAGGGAACACAGAAAAACATGTGCAGTACCCAAAAAAAGTCCACTAGATGGCAGCACATGCATTAACCATAGAATATCTATAAGAAAATGGTATAAGGAAATAAACTATATAAATTCTAATATCACACTAACGTGAATAATAACTGCGGCTGTAAATACAACTATTGAGGCAGCACATTTGGACTCCAAACCCATTGGCGTGGCACTCTTGTTCTCACTACATCTTCTTGAAGGTGCCGTGTAGGCTCTTTTTGTATATTACCTAACCATAGTCATACTTGGGATTAAGGCATCAATCTAAGAAGATGGCCCAGGCAATGGGTGAAAGGGTCTAGCAATGCCCCATCTGCACACACCATCTGCCTCTCTATCGCCATTGGCTCCGGATGGAGAAGCTACCTGGTTGCCTCGGTAATCGGGGAGTGGCCTCAGTTCCCCACTGGGTATAAAAGCCCAGTCAGAGCCCTGGCTCATGGCTGAGTTATTCTATCCCTATGGTGGGATCTCCCAGCTCCCTGTGCCTTGAACCCGTCTCTCTTCCTGAACCTTTGCATAGACTCCCGATTACCGATCCTTTGGCTTACCCTTCCGTTACCGAAACTGGCTGCCTGCCTCGACCCGGATTGAACCTGACTATTCTTCTTGGATTTCCCCTGTGTACCTCGGACTTTTGGCTTGTTGCCCCTGCCAAGGGGTTCCACTTACGGCCCAGCCGTACCCCCCTGACAAGAGGAGACAGATGTCCACCTTTAGAATTTGGTGGGTTGGTTTATAATTTATACTGGGAGTGACCAACCTGATTGCTCTAATTTTTGGAGGCCATTGGTTGCAGAAATGAGCTCCCCTTTCCTCCATTGCTCTGGTGTCTTTGCTGTGCTTCAGATTCATTTATTAGCTGTTTCATTTTTGCATCAGCGAAGGTGTTAGGACAGCGAAGGCCCGATTCCAGCTGCTCGGGTAAATTAGCTTTATTTTTGTAAGACGACCAATTTCACTTACATGGCAGTAAAAGAGCATTTTTTTCCCCCTCTCGCTGCTGACTACGAATCAACAAATGAGTCATTTCTAATGTTTAAATCAGTTCTGTCTTCTTTTTTGAAGGCAGCAATTTTGCTTTCTTTCAAATATTTACAAGAAGAGGAAATTAACGATTTGATATGAAAAATAATTTTCCCCAACCCCACAAATTTCCTAAAAAGTGGAATGCAAAATAACAACTGATTGCCCATTTCATGGAATATACAACAACAATGAAACTGTTATGTGGGGGGGGGGGCAGAAAAACAAAAACTAGTGACAGGATACATCATATATGTAATTTCTTATATTGATCATGGAGTGTGTAATAGTGATTGGCCGAACACCCCTTGTGTTCGGTTCAGATTGGAACTTTAGAACATGGAAAAAGTTTGAATTCGAACTCAAACTCAATGAAAGTCTATGGGGGTAGAAATTTAAAAATCAAATGTCCCCATTTTGAAGGCTTATATGCAATTTATTGGCCATAAAAAGGGTGTATGGGGGTACTGCCCTGGGGGACAAGTATCAATGAAAAAAAAACTTTTAAAAAATACAGTTTTTAAAGGAGCAGTGATTTTAACATCACTTAAAGTGAAACCATAATAATAAAAAATTCCTATAAATATAATGCCTGGGGGGTCCCCTTAACCTGCCTGTAAAGTGGCGGATCTGTACGATGTATAGAACCTGCTGCAGCACAAATGACATTTATAAACAAAAAAAGGACATTTAAAAAGTTTTAAAAATCGTGCGGTTCCCCCTCCCAAACAATACCAGACCCTTTAAGTCTGGTAGGAAAGTTAGGAGGGACCCCACTGAAGAAAAAAAAGCGTGGGGTTCCCCCCCAAAAGTCATACCAGGCCCTTAATGTCTGGTAGGAATTTTAAGGAGAAACCCCACCCCCAAAAATGGGGGGGGGGAAACCATGGGGTAACCCCTAAAATTCCATACCAGACCCTTGATCCAAGCACAGGCCTGGCAGGGCAGTAAAGGGGGGTTGGGGGGGGACGAGCGAGCGCCACCAGGCCACATGCCCTCGGCACAAGAGGGGGCTTTTCCAGGATCACCCCTGGAAAAGCACATTGTCCCAGTGCCGATGGGGACAAGGGCCTATTCCCCACAAGCCCTGGGGCATGGTTGTGGGGGGGTGGGCAGGGGGCTTATTCACATCAGGATACCCCTTTAATAAAGGGGCACCCAGATGCCCCCCCCCTAGTGAATGAGTAAGGGGTACTTGGTACTTGGAAAAATAACAAAAGACACATTTTTGACAAGTCCTTTATTGTTAAAAAAAAGGGATCCACGGACGTAATCCAGGGTCAATTACGACGTACAGCGTTGGACAACGACAACAACAACGACGACGACAGGTGCAAGGCTTTAGCCAATCAGGGCTCCAAAAGGCGCAGCGCTTCGTTGCGCCTTGTGAGGAATTTTGTGAGAATCTTTGTACAAGTCATTCAGAATTGAGAAAGCTGGTCGGATGAGCGGCGAAACGTCTTCAAGAAAAAATACAGCGAGTCCAGTTGCTTTGAGCTATTTTTTTTTTACAGATATGATCTGTAGTGCAGTTCTCAAGTTTCGGGACTATTATACAGGCCGGTGGCGGGTGTGGATCATCATTCCGGATAAGTGCAGCAGGGACGGGAATAGAGAAGGGGGCAGGGGGGGTTGATGAGGGTAAGGTGGGTGTTGTGACAAGGTGAGCTCACCCTTTATAGGCTTCACATCTGTATGTTGTGGTGATGCATGGTAACGTGCGATCGGCAGTGCAGCGCTTTGCCATCCTTTGTGAACAGCACCACTTCTTACCTTGTGAATGCAGATCGACTCCCATGTAGGGCCGAATTTTACATAGTTACATAGTATTTGAGGTTGAATAAAGACACATGTCCATCAAGTTCAACCTATTGTGTATGTGTATGGTCCTACGGATGTGCGCGTATATATAGGTCCCTGTTTGTTCTTATTCTCTAGGGTGACGGGAGGACGCGAGTTTGTGTCCTCCCGTTACCCTAAGGAGAACTATGAGGAAAAGCCTTAACCCCATAGTTCTCCTTTAAGAGTACTTGTACCCCTGAATATTACGGTCTCTGAGGTAATCGTCCAATCGCCTCTTGAATGATTCCACACTCTCAGCTGAAATCACAGCATGTGGCAGCGAGTTCCAGACCCTGCCTGATCTGACTGAGAAGAGCCCCCTTCGCCCCTTGGGCTGAAATTTTTTCTCCACTAGTTTTGGGTGGTGGCCTCTCGTCCTTCTCATGGAGTTAATTGTAAAAAAGTTTGTTGATAATGCTACTATCCCCGGTGAACATTTTGTACACGAAAATCATGTCCCCCCTTAATCTCCTTACTTCCAAGGAGAATATGTTTACATTTAGTAGCCTGTTCTCACAGCTCAGGTCCTTCATCCCCTTTACGAGTTTGGTCGCCCTCCTCTGGACTCTTTCCAGTTCAAGGACATCCTTTCCGTTCACTGGTGCCCAAAACTGGACTGCATACTCCAGGTGAGGCCGAACCAGTGATCTATAAAGTGGCACAATTATAGACTTGTCCCTGCTGAACATTCCCCTCTTAATACAGGACAGGACCCTACTTGCTTTGCTTACCGCAGCCTGACACTGCGAGCTATTATTCAGTCTGTGGTCTACAATCACCCCCAAAACCGTTTCCCTTTCGGACTTCCCCAGCGGAGCTCCCGTTAATGTGTAATTCGCTTTCTTATTTTTAACCCCAATGTGCATTACTTTACATTTATCTACATTAAACCGCATCTGCCATGTAGTTGCCCACTCCCCTATTTTATCCAGATCCCCCTGTAATGTTATAGCGTCAGATTCAGTGTCTATTACCCTCCCGATTTTACTATCATCAGCAAACACTGAAACGTTGCTGTTTACCCCCTCCCCAATATCGTTAAAGGAGAACTATGGGGTTAAGGCTTTTCCCCATAGTTCTCCTTAGGGTAACGGGAGGACACAAACTAGCGTCCTCCCGTCACCCTAGGCTCAGTATACCGCGAGCTACAGCTCTCTATATACTCAGACGCCGCAGTATACAGCGAGCTGCTGCTCGCGGTATACTAAGACGCCGCAGATGAAGCGGATCCCGACAATTATGTCTGGATCCGCCCAGCTGCGTGACTGACAGCTAGATCTGCCTATCTAGAGGCAAAGCCAGCTGTACCCGCCCCCTCCCCCGTCCGTTCCGCCAGTCAGCGCTGGCAGATCGGAGAGGGGAGGGGGGAATTTAGCCGTGACAGGATCGAGAAGTGAGCGAACACCGGTATGTGTTCGCTCACCTCCCGATCTACTGAGCCGACCTGTGACAGTTTCATTGTCACAGGTCGGCTAGAACTATGAGGTGAGTGAAAAGCACTCCCCTCATAGTTCTCCTTTAATGAAAAGGTTCAATAGCATGGGGCCTAGCACAGAAGCCTGTGGCACGCCGCTCATGACTCTAGCCCAATAAGATTTGCTCTCTCTGCTGCTCCAAGGCCAGGTTCCTCAATGCTGCCCCCACCGCCCCCCAACCGACCCATGGAGAATGACAGACCTGCAGCCTGCATACAATGTCGCATAGATCTCTTGTACAAAACATGCGGCGGTTTCCCCGCTGTATATTTAGCTCTGCTTACCCAAAGCAGGGCTAAATGTAGAAAACAACTGCCCCTCCGGGCATTAGAAGATAGGAATTCCACACCCCTGCTGCCCCTCTACTCTGTTGCCCCCTACTCCCTGCTGTCCCGAGGCAGCAGGGGGTAGAGGGGTTGGCCTTGTGGGAAATCCGGGCCCTGCTCCCGTGCAATCCAGCACCCTATCATGTGCCCGGGCGGGAGGTGGCCACAGACCCGGGCACGTGATTCCAAACCCGGGTTGTACGGGTGAAACCCGTACGGGTGGCAACCCTACCCACAATGCACAGATGGGGCGTGACGCGTTTTTTAAAAAAAAGCACCAGTCCGCTTTTTTCGGTGCACAAAAAGGAATGGGCTGCCAGTACGTGATGCACACAAATGCACATAAATGGCTACACTGATTTTGTATCTGTGCGCTATTTCTCTGCCAGCAGCTTGGAAATTCAAAGCTGTATGTGTTCTGTCAAAATGGCGTCCTCCTCTAATCAATACAAAGACGCCTGACGGGAATTATTTTCCTGTGTGCCGTGTATTAATGAGCACAGATTTATATAACACATAATAGCTCTGTCCCTTAATGTAGCAGGAGCTCCCAGCACGGGACCTCTGGGATATCCTGCAGCTCCCTTATACTGGCACCGGCACAATCAATGCCGCAAAGGTCACAAAAACAGTAGATTGCGGCAGGGGGGGAGCGGGATGCCTGCATTGTGCCCATAAGGTTCCTGATTACCTTTCACAGTCCAGCGGGGTATTATGCAGCCATACACAGTGAAATAACTTGCAATCATTAAAAGAACAGCAGAAAAAGAAGCTTACAAGGGCTCACTACATCCAATGTGAGAGGGTTCTTTTCCTTTTAAAGAGAACCTGTCTTTAGGAAACGTATTCCGCTTTTGTACATAGTTTCTTTCTCCGTGTATTACGTTCAAGAATTTAAAAATAACATTTCTTTTAGTGAACTTGATACAAAGTAACTATTTTTAAGATCATTGCAAGAAAAAAAGGTTTATTCTTCGGGCAACACAGTGGTGTAGTGGTTAGCGCTTCTTGCAGCACTGGGGGTTCCCGGTTCGAATCCCGGCCAGGTCACTATCTGCAAGGAGTTTGCATGTTCTCCCCGTGCTTGTGTGGGTTTCCTCCCGCATGCATGTCTTTGGAGCGGTCCTCTCTAAGTTGGCCCTTTATGTATGCATGCGAGATAGGGACCTTAGATAGTTAGCTCCTTGAGGGTAGGGAGGGACGAATGTGAATGTGCAACTATGTAAAGTGTTGTGTAACTTGTTGGTGCTATATGAATACCTGTAATAAAGAAATAAATTATTTGCATACATTGGATACATTCCGAAATGCACAGAATATATCTGCACATTGGCATGTATTTGTAATAACATCATAGATTGTTGATCCAGGCAGTGGCGTATCTGGTTTATGGCACTACTTGAAGAGGGGGGCAGTGCATTGAAAGCTTGCCGACACACGGAGACAGCTGACTGGCTGTTAGCAACCTGTGAGGCTCTAGCCGGCGTCCTGCCCAGCTCTGGGCACTGGTTGTCAGGAGCATAGGTGTGTGCACTCAAAAGTACAAACACACGTGTATAAATATATACACTAGGGTACCGAGTACCGATATTTTATTTTTTTTTCAGTACCCGCCGATACCAAATACCGAGTACCGGAAGTCCCCTTCAGGAAGCCAGGCGGCGTGTAAAGACTCGCCGCCCGGCTTCCCGAATAACAAGAAAGCCATCCCATGCTTCTCGTCACTATGTGACGAGAAAGCATGGAGCCGGCTTGCTGGCCAATCATGGAAGCCAGGCGTGGCTTAATGACTTGATTGGCCGGGGGGGCGGCCGGGGGGGCGGCTCCATGCTCCCTCGTCATGAGATGACGAGGGAGCATGAAGCCGGCTTCCCGGCCAATCAGAAAGCCGGGTGCTGCGTCAATACACGGCGCCCGGCTTCCTGATTGTCCAGCTTCCTGACCAATCAGGAAGCCCGGCAGCACGTTATTACACTCTGCCTGGCTTCCTGATTGGCCGGGAAGTCGGCTCCATGCTTTCTCATCACAAGTGACGAGGGAGCATGGAGCCGGCTTCCCGGCCAATCAAGAAGCCTTCCTGACACATCGGAGCGTGGCTGGCATTGGAGCATTTGGGCGAGTACGAGTACTTGCCCAAATACTCGGTATCGGCACCGATACTGATACTAGTATCGGTATCGGTGCATCCCTAATATACATACATACATACATACACAGACCTAAGGCATGCCGGATTCCCATCTCTTCAACTGTCCCTTACCTCTTCCAAAAGGGGTGCAGTAATGAAACAGGGAGCCTGGCAGGTGGTCATGTGACCACCCGCCTGGCTTCGTTGGAAGCCGCAGTCACGCGCCCTCGCAGCTTCTGAGGCACTTTAAGCACTGCAGCTGTTATGTGAGGAATGTAAGTGGCAAGTGGTGCTGCGCTCTGTAATCGCTGAGCCAGTCACAGAGAGATCTTTTTGAGCTCTCTGCTGGCTCAGTGAGTATAAAAAACAGCACCTGCTGTTGTGGTTTCAGTGTTGCATTAAGGGTGATTAGGGTTTGCCCAGGCACACCCCTGCACACTTTTTTTTATATTATAGATGAGCTCGACTTAAAGCAGAACTTTAACCACTTGCCGTCCGCCCGTAGTAAAAAACCGGACGGACGGCACTGCAGCATTGGCGGGTTGCCGTCTCCAGACGGCATTTTTTTTTCTGCTCGCGCGCGCCCCCTAGCGGGCACGCACGGGCAGAAAAGACCCGACCATTGCACACACCCGTTACCGGGTGTTTCACATATAGGCGATTAGCGGCTCCATAGCCCGCCGATCGTCTATATGTGCTCGTTCGCGTCTGCCCCCCCTGCGTTTCGCGCGCGCACGCAATTTTAAGGCTTGACATGTTTGGTGTCTTTTTACCCGACGTGACCCCGTCTTTTATATTTTACCAAAAAATTGGGTAATAATAAATGTTTTATCATTTAATATAGGGGAAACTGTTTTTTTTTTAAATTTTGGTAATTTTTCCTTTAATATAGTAAAAAAATAAAACCCCCAGTGGTGAATAAATACCACCAAAAGAAAGCTCTATGTGTCCCCAAAAAAGGGTATAAAATTCATTTCAGTACAGTGCTGCATGACGGAATA
>NW_017307414.1:123960-150035 GCF_000935625.1 Nanorana parkeri | reverse complement strand
GTGTTTCACATATAGGCGATTAGCGGCTCCATAGCCCGCCGATCGTCTATATGTGCTCGTTCGCGTCTGCCCCCCCTGCGTTTCGCGCGCGCACGCAATTTTAAGGCTTGACATGTTTGGTGTCTTTTTACCCGACGTGACCCCGTCTTTTATATTTTACCAAAAAATTGGGTAATAATAAATGTTTTATCATTTAATATAGGGGAAACTGTTTTTTTTTTAAATTTTGGTAATTTTTCCTTTAATATAGTAAAAAAATAAAACCCCCAGTGGTGAATAAATACCACCAAAAGAAAGCTCTATGTGTCCCCAAAAAAGGGTATAAAATTCATTTCAGTACAGTGCTGCATGACGGAATAAATGTCAGTCAAAGTACCGCAGCGCTGAATACTGAAAAATGGCCTGGATGGGAAGGGGGTTTAACACCGCGGATGTCAACTGGTTAAAGACTTGTGAGTAGACAGGATTCTTCTTGCAGAAGAGATATTTCTCAACGCTAGGGACATTTCACGCTGGGTCACCTTTCTTTCCTGATCTTTTCCAGTGCTGGGCAGTCTTTGGAGATGCAGAGAGCGGCTCTGACATGAGGACGAGTTGACCACTTCATCAATACACTATAAATGAAGGGCCTGTTCTATCAAAGTTTAGGTTGGAATGTGTGAATGGTCACGTGGTCACACATTTTAACGTAATCCTGCCCAGTTTTTTCCGTGGTGGAATGTGTGACCACCCATTAAGTCAAACATTCCAACGCTTTGTCAGCTATTCCAGGGCAGATCTGCTCTGCAGATGGTATGTGCAGGAGAACCGATCTGCCCTGGAACAGCTGATCGGTCCTGAATGTCACTTTTATCCGAGTTTGTGACTGCGATCTCATATTCCACCGCACTCACAAACTCGGATAGAAGTTACATTTCAGGACTGATCAGCTGTTCCAGGACACATCAGTTCTCCGACACATATGACCTGCGATGCCGATCTGCCCTGGAACATCTGACAAAGCGTTGGAATGTTTGACCTAATGGGTGGTCACACATTCCACTGCCGAAAAAACTGGGCGCGATTACGTTAAAATGTGTGACCACGTCACCAGTCACACATTCCAACCTAGTCACAAACATCGATAGAACAGGGCCCCATGGTGCCAGCATTCTCTATCTTTTTGCTGCATGCCATTCAACCTGGAAAACTGAGGACATCTTGTGGCGGGACAGAAGTACTGCAAAGGACAGCTCTGAGTTGAAGGTAAGTATTGTAGCCTGAGCTGTTTAAAAAAAAAATAATAATAATTAATACTTCTAAAGGGCCAATTTCTTTAAAAGTAGAAACATTTTCCAGAGCTTTAGATAAGTGATCTTTGGAAGCGCAAATGCATTTTACATTTTGTTATCTTGTATCTGCTGACGTTCCCACATTCCCCTCTGTAATATTTTCATAATTCTTCTTTGTTTTTGTTTGGAGTGACAGTTCCCTGATTTTGTAAACCTGTCACATAAACAGCGGCTTTCCACGATGTCGAAAGTTATTTACAGAAAAAATGTTGGCTGGAGTTTGTGATCGTCGGCTCCACAGTGAAGCAGGAATGGTTCCCAGATGAGCGACAGCAAGTCAGCAGAGTCTTGGTTGTACCGTGCAGGCGACATGTCTGCTTAGGAGGAAGGAAGGATCCCATTTAAAGTGATTTACTGTTTAACCACTTCAGGGCCATATGATGTACTGCAGGGGCGTAACTAGAAATCACAGGGCCCCATAGCAAAATTTTGTATGGGTCCCTGTGATTTCTAGTTACACCCCTTGAAGAGCCCACATAGCTCACCTGAGGGTGACCCTGCAGAGCCCACCATAGACTCTCTATGGTGGGCTCTGCAGGGTCACCCTCAGGTGGGCTGGTCACACTCCTTACCTGTCCGCCTTTTCTTGCTCCGTCGCCGGGCCCGTCTCCTCCTCCGTCAGCGGCCCCGCCTCCTTCTCTGATGCTGACCCCCTGGGCCCCGCCTCCTCCTCCCCACCACGTCCAGCCTCCTCCACCGCCGCTGCTGACTCTCATTGACTCAGCAGCGGCTATGGAGAAGAACGCAGCGCTGCACAGATCACGGTGATCTGAACAGCAGCGCGTTCAAACCCATAGCGACCCAGCGGCCCGCACGGCATCAGGGGGGTGTCCTGGCCGGGTCCCCCTGTGCCTGGGCCCCATAGCAGCCGCCTGGGTCGCTATGGCTATTGTTACGCCACTGATGTACTGGTACACCCAGGTCTTGAAGTGGTCGTACCAAGATCATGGCTGCTGCTTGGTAGCATTTTTTTCATGCTTATTCAGTACAAGTGATCTGTAGTAGTAGTAGTATAGCCATCCAAACCACTAGTAGCAGCCTGCAAAAAGAGCCCTCAGCCCTGATGCAAGCAGTGAGCATGCTCTTGGGAGGAGTTATGCAAATATTTAAATGCCTTGATGGGTGGGTGTCAGTTTAGAGGAGTGGGCGTTCCAAGGTCGAGTAGATTTGCATGCAGTCCACCCTAGGTAACGCCCACATGTGATACTGAGCCTCCATGATTGAGGGCAATAAAATCCAATGGAATGGAAGGATTTTTGTCCCCTTTTGTTGGTAGGGTTGCTACCTGTCCAGGATTCACCTGGACAGTTCGGGTTTTGAATGGGGTCTCTGGGTTTCATGGCAGCAGAAACCCGGACACAAGATGTCAGGCAGACAGGGGCAACCAAAATGAAGATAAGGGCTACTGGCCCCCCACTGAAAATAGTCTCTTACATATGAATGGGCGGCACTATTTACATACTCATTCTCCCCAAAAAATGTCAGCGCGTCACTAGAGTGTTCGGGTTTCACTTGAAGAAAAGGCGGTAACTTGCTGGAGCATATTGGACCAGGCATTAAAGGTTTTTTTTCCGCTTTCCTCTGGATCAGCTGCGGGTATAAGGTTCTGTTTCCTATGTGGTTATTCATTTTTTTTCATTTGTTGGTTGAACTTGATGGATTTTTTCAACCTATGTAACTATGTAATGAATGAAAGGGCCCGGGCCATTCAGTCTCCAGCCATGGAATGAGGCAGGCTCTATCTGACTTGCTGCAGTTTCTAATGCATTGTGCGTTGCTCGCAGTGTGCAGTGACATCAGAGGAAGCCATTTCAGTCCAGGAAAGGAGCCGGTACAGCTGTGCAAGACTAAAGGGGAGGCCGGAGTTCCGCTTTAAAGCCAGAAACCGATGTCTCTAAGGATTTAGATCTGTTTAATTCTTATCATAAGTTCCATGACGGCGTTTCAGTAAAATGGTGGGATGATACGCGGCCGGAATTCGTCATTGACTTAATGTACACAACCTCATTTTCACCTCTCAATTATATGCAGATAGAGCGGCAGATTACATCTCTTCTGGATCCCCGCACCTGCCTCCGAACACGCGGCTCCGTCTTATATCTATAAATATTGATGTCATTTTTTTCTGGAGAGCCGTTCATTTAAAAAAACATGGAGCGCTCGTCATCATCTAATATAACATGACAAGTCGCTGCTCTCCTGGGCAATCGCATTACATTCCGCTTTATTCCCTTTTAGAAATATGGTTTTTATTTCCGTCCACCGCATTATGGAGGAGACCGGAGAGCTTTCGTAGAATTAAAGTGGATGTGCGTAAAAAAAATCCTTTTCATCTCTCTAAATCTGTATCTTTCATTATAATATTCCCCAGCAATCCTGCCATGGAGGTGCTTGTTCAGGGACTTCCTGTCATCGTGCTCCTGCATGGTCACCCTGTCACTTGCGTCCCCATTATGGTGCTACAAGCGGCCGTGCCGACACAGATCCGCTATTGTCCAGAAGCCAGTAGAGAGCAATGATGTGCGGCCAACGCTGTATAGGTTGCCTGTAGACAGGAAGTGACTGAAACAAGAACCTGGTGTCTCTAACTCTATAACCTAATGGCCCTAAACCTAAATACTGATGACCCTAACCCTATAACCTAATTGCCCTAACTCTATCATTAACCATATAACCTGATGGCCTTATACCTATAAACTGACGACCCTAACCCTATATGCTGATAAACCTGACTCTGTAACCTGATGGTCCTATAAACTGATGACTCTAAACCTATAACATGATGACACTGATCTTATAACCTGATTACCCTGACTCTATAACCTGATGACCCCATCCCTATAACTTGATTGCCCAAATCCTATCACCTGATCACACTAAACCTATAACCTTATGGCCCTAACCCTATATCCTTATGACTTTAACCCTATAGCCCTAACCCTATAACCTGATAACTGTAACCCTATAATCCGATGGCCCTAACGCTACAACCTGATGATCTTAACCCTACAACCCGATAACCCTGACCCTATAACCTAATGGCACTAACCCTGTGACCTGATGATCTGTGCAAACCTGATGATCCTAACCCTATAACCTGATGGCCCCAACCCTATAACCTGATGACCCTAACCCTATAATCTGATGGCGCCAACGCCATCATCTGATGACCCTAACCCTATAACCTCATGGCCCTAGCCCTATTACCTTATGACCCTCTTTGTTCATTTATAACAATGTAACCCCTATGGCAGCACATGGCTTAGTTTAAAGGGTAACATTTTAATGCTAATTTTGGGGGGGAAAGCAACTAATTTTCTGGTGAATGTGAAATCAGAATGTGAACATTCGCTTAAATCCACCCGCTTTTCCCAAGTGTCTAGTGGCTGGTACCCCACCCCCTACATGGCGTCCCCTCCGCAACCCCTACCATGGTGGTCCTGTATGTCGCACATTGCTGGTATTCAGGAAAGTCCACTACAAATAAAAAATTTGGCCATAAGGCAGCTGATAAATGAAAAATTAATTGCAGATGATCCTGGCTGAGATATACGATCTGAACAATGACCAGAACATTTTATCTGCAGGAAGACAATGAACGGATGGAAATAAGATCAGTGCCAGACAAAGTCTAATCATGGCGGGATATATTAGTCTGTGATTTGTGTCGGTGTCAGCACCTCTCATTACTCCACGCTTGGGTTTTATGCATGCAATTTCCTGGTGGACACAATATAAATACGGGAAACCCCTTAAAACATTTAATTGTTTATTTGGATAGAAAAATGTTAAATGTTTTTCCAATCTTCTATTGTCCAATTTTGGTGAGCCTGTGCGAATTGTAGCCTCAGTTTCCTGTTCGTAGCTGGCAGGAGTGGCACCCGGTGTGGTCTTCTGGTGCTGTAACCCATCTGATTCAAGGTTGGACGTGTTGTGTGTTCAGAGATGTTGTTCTGCACACCTCGGATGTAACGAGCGGTTATTTGAGTTACTGTTGCCTTTCTATCACCTTGAACCAGTCTGCCCATTCTCCTCTGACCTCTGACATCAACAAGGCATTTTCACCCAGAGAACTGCCGCTCACTGGATATTTTCTCTTTTTCGGACCTTTCTCTGTAAGCCCGCGAGATGATTGTGTATGAAAATCCCAGCAGATCAGCAGTTTCTGAAATACTCAGACCAGCCCGTCTGGCACCAACAACCACACCACATTCAAAGTCACTTAAATCACCTTTCTTCAGCAGATAGCCTTGACCATGTCTATGTGCCTAAATGCATTGAGTTGCTGTGGTGTGATTGGCTGATTAGATAATTGCATTAACAAGCAGTTGAACAGGTAGCAATAAAGTAGCCAGAGAGCGGATATCTAAGAACCATTTGTGCATCATTTCGCACAGAACTAATGTTCAGAAAGGGCTCTGTGAATTGGTTATAAATAGTTACATAGTATTTGAGGTTGAATAAAGACACAGGTCCATCAACTCCAACCTATTGTATGTATGTGATTCTGTATGTGTATGTGCGTGTATGAGTCCCTATGTGATCTTTTTTTTTTTTTTTAAGGGTACCTGTACCCCTGTATGTTGCGGTCTCTGAGGAAATTGTCCAAATGTTTTGGAATGATTCCACACTCTCAGCTGATACCACTGCTTGTGGCAGCGAGTTCCAGACCCTAACCATTCTAACTGAGAAGAAGCCCCTACGCCCCTTGTGGTTAAATCTTTTCTCCACCAATTTTAGGTGATGGCCTCTAGTCTTTGTTATGGAGTTTACAGTAAAAAGGTTTATTGCTGCTGTTGCTATCACCATTGAACATCTTGTACATCAAGATCATGTCCCCCCTTAATCTCCTCACTTCCAGCTTGAACATGTTTAAATTTAGTAACCTTGTCTCAAAGCTTTGGTCCTCCAGCCCCTAATTAGTTTGGTTGCCCTTCTCTGGACTTTTTCCAGCTCCAGGACTTCTTTTCTGTGGATTGGTGACCAAAACTGGACCGCATACCCCAGATGAGGCCGAACCAGCGATCTATAAAGTGGCAGAATGATTGCTTTGTCTCTACAGTACCTTCCCTTTATAATACAAGACAGAACTCTGCTTGCTTTGTTTACCTCAGCCTGGCATTGCAAGCTATTATTCAACCTGTGGTCTACAATGACCCCCAAATCTTTTTCCATTTCTGACTTCCCTAGTGGAGTTCCCATTAATGTATATTCCGCTTGCCTGTTTTTAACCCCAAAATGGATTACTTTACATTTATCAACATTAAACCTCATCTGCCAAACAGTTGCCCTCTCCCCTATTTTATCCAGGTCCTCCTGTAGTGTTATTGTGTCTAAGTCCGTGTCTAATACCCTCCTGATTTTAGTATCATCTGCAAACACGGAAACATGGCTATTCACTCCCTCCCTGATACCGTTGATAAACAGGTTAAATAATATGGGGCCTAGCACTGAACCCTGGGGCACGCCACTCATGACCCTAGACCAATCTGAAAAGGAGCCATTTATCAATACTCTCTGGCAGGGAAGCCATCAGAAATTTTGGGGCCCTTTACATGGCAATACAACACATCCTAGCAATACATTATACATACAGTGTATAATGTATTGCTGGGATTTGTATTCCTCTATAGCTGATGGTACATTATACAGCGTAATATACCATTAGTGATGCTTACCCTCTATGGTGGGCTCTGCAGGGGTCTCAGATGGGCTGGTCAGGGCTTCATCCCCCTCTCTCCCTCCCTCCTAGCTCCTCTTACCTGCTCCTGGTGCCT
The DNA here is from genome assembly GCF_000935625.1 of Nanorana parkeri. Classification (NCBI taxonomy): domain Eukaryota; kingdom Metazoa; phylum Chordata; class Amphibia; order Anura; family Dicroglossidae; genus Nanorana; species Nanorana parkeri. The sequence continues at coordinate 142,927 of NW_017307414.1, read as the reverse complement.
GTACACCTGGCCTCCTCTGCTGCCGGACTGGAAGTAATGTCACTTCCGTCCGGTCCCACATTAGACGAGCAGCGGTGCTGATGGGGCCCCAGCCTGTCTCGAAGCTGCTGGATCGCCAATGCTGGGGCCCTGCACTGCTAGAGCCAGGCCTCCTCCAGCGCTGCAGGGGCCTGGCCGCCTCCTCGCCTTTCACTGTCGGCCGATACTCATGTAAGGGTCCCGGGCGGGCCCCCCAGGCTGCCTGGGCCCCTTACATGAGTATCGGCCGTACCCCCCCTGATGGCAGCCCTGCTCTCTGGACCCTTTTAATTGCTTTCAGGGATGACTTATTTTCCCTTATTTAAAGTAGCAACAGAATCGCATTCAAAAGTGGTTAAAACTTTCCCCTTTTCTATTGATTGCAATGCAAAATGTTGCCAAAAGCTCAGGGAAAAGAACGCCTTCTATCCTGTTCATCCCTAAATTAGTACCTGCAGGCTGGGGCGTTCCGGCAGCTTCCCATGCTGCAACGACCGCGCCGTCAATCCTAATCCATTTCATTGTTTCATTCGCTTTTTCGCTGCGCTATTTCCTTTCTTTTTTTTTTTTTTACAAATTAACAATTTTCTGTTCATCTTTCCTAAGTACGAGACCAATTAGTATCTCCGCTAATTGCAACATGCCGGCAATTCTAACGGCATTGTTTTTGGAGAGATCATCATACGCTGCGTAAATGTGACTCATGAATTATACATACAGAGCAGCAACTACCAGACAGACGTGAAAAAGACATTTTGTCCTTAAAAACGAAATAATAATAATTAAAAAAAGAAAGAAAACGCCTTTTGAAAACTCGCAAGGTCAGAGGAAAGTTTGTTGCACGCAGCCAGCAATCTCCATTCTTATCCAGTGTTGCGGGTAACTCTATTCCTCCGAGTCTATCCAGCAATATATTAACCTTTGCGACCGCTGGGACATGAAAAATTGATCCGTTTTCATTGCGAAAATCCTGTTCTGGAGTCAGGTTCATGTTGGAGGACTCTGGAGAGTCTAACTTACTGCTTCTCTTTATCATGTCTATCCAGGTGTTAATCTTGTATAGAAACCTCTCTTCCCCACTGTATTTACTGGGTTTTCTTATAAAAGCTGAACTCCAGGCCAGGGGCGTCACTAGAAATCCCAGGGCCCCATAGCAAAATTTTGTATGGGGCCCTGTGATTTCTAGTTACGCCCACCTGAGATACCAAACAGCCCACCTGAGAGTGACCCTGCAGAGCCCACCATAGACTCTCTATGGTGGGCTCTGCAAGGTCTCAGGTGGGCTGGTCAAACCCTCTTACTTGTCAGCCCCTATATCTCTCCGCCTCCCCCGTCGCTGGGCCCGCCTCCTCCATTATCGGGCCCCACCTCCTCCTTCGCTGCCGACGCCGAGCCTCATCCTCCACAGCTGCTGGCTGTCACTGACTCAGCAGCGGCTGTGAGGAGGAACACGCATCAGTGACAGGTTGTCAGTGATCTGAACAGTGGCGCGTTCCTCCTCACAGCCGCCAGTGACAGCCAGCTGCCTGAGATGCCATAGCGACCCAGGCGGCCCGCACGGCATCAGGGGGGTGTCCTGGCCGGGCCCCCCTGTGCCCCGTAGTGGCCACCTGGGTAACTATGGTGATCTGCCATTGCTCCAGGCAAACAGCTTAATAAGCCAATTAAATACAAATAAGGGAGTCGTCGTACCTGCCCCAAGATTTACAAAGTTCTGCCACACAGCACAGGGCAGGAGACCTGAGTTTTCTCTGCTTCAGTTAATTAACAGCTAAAGGTCTCGTCCCTCCCCCTTCCTGTGATTGGACATTGAAAGGAGAAACAGTAGACTGATGAGCTCATCTCTCTATCACCCTGCTCTCTCTTCCTATCAGCATGTCCCTCGTTCACACGTGAGCCCTGTGGCACATCTGATTATGTCGGTACATATACAGTTTATGGTGTAACAATGATTGCAGAGCTTCATTAACTTGTGATTTTTATATCTGCCTGAAGATCAACTTTAAATATTTTGGTGAACGTGCTAACCCGTCTTGATATTCTCTCTATTTTGCTGCTAAATATTGTACATTTTCCAATAAAATTAGAAAAATTTGGAAGTTGAGATATTAAAATGCAGTGTAGAAAGGGGTCGGTGCATTTCTTTTCAATGCTGAGCATGTGGGGGCGGCAGTTTTAGTGGCGAGCTCACAGCGCTGAAAATATGGCTACCAATATGCCCTGACTCCTAAGTTTACAATGACTCTAACACTAAGGGGCTGACTTACATATAACTCTCCCACCCAGCGTATAGCTGGGTGAATGCCGTTCACACATCGCTACCACCACTAGATGGAGCCGAGGAGCTTCAGTATTTTCTATGCTCCTCAGCCCCATCTAGTGGCAGTAGCGTGAATGGCCTTCATCCAGTTATACACTGTCCCTCTGTCAGGCGTCTTGTGTTAGACTGGAGGATCGGATACACAAGTGAGCCTTGCTGCAAACTGGTGTCCCCCAATCCTGCTGCAGAATTTGCTAACGACTTTGTTGGAGCTAAAATGGGTTTCCTTTGACCTCTTGATGGATATTTCACGTAATGATCAAAATCCACATTTGCTATTTATTTATTTAAAGGAAATGTGATAGAAAGAAGTAAAACATTCTAAAGGAGGTGTGTGTTGATGCTCAAGCTTTGAATAATCAATGTAAATCTATCTAAAGTGATGGGCAGCTGATTCTATGAGGGATCTTTTACAAATTGTGACATGTATGTTCTGTATACATATACAGGCTAACTAGCTGGCATTGCCATAGGAACATGAAACAGCATGGAGGCATTGAGCGGGGTATTGAAAAGACCTTTGTGTGCTTTGAAAAGAAGCAGAGAAGGGGGGGGGGCGGAGTCACTTCTTTGACTCATTCAACTGTGTGTGTAAATTTCAGCTTAAGCTATTGACCTCTGCGATTGAACAGGTTTATTTGAACTGGGCAGCTAAGAACAGACAGGTGACCATGTGCTTAAAAGTCTAGGCTGCCTTTGACTGACGATACAGGTTAATATTAAATAGGGATGCACCGATACCGGTTTTTCGATATAGAGCACAAGTACCATTATTTTGCTTTCGGTACTCGCCGATACCGAGTACTGATACCGAGTACCGATACCGGTGCTTCCGCTGGCATGGAGTGGTAATAACATGCCACCCAGCTTCTTGATTGCCTGAAAAGCCGGCTCCATGTTGTTTGGTCGGCTCGATTGTGATTCCCAGCCAATCAGCATCGAGTCGATTTCCCGGCCAATCAGAAGGCCGGCGAGTAATGACCCGCCTCCTGGCTTCCTGATTGGGAAGTCGGCTCCGTGCTGATTGGCTGGGAAACCGGTTTTCCAGCCAATCAGCAGCGAGTTGGCTGTTCGGCTGACTGAATGTTGATTGGCCGGGAAGCCGACTTCCCAGCCAATCAACATGGAGCCAGCTCCCAACCAATCAGGAAGCCGGGAGGCGGGTCATTACTCGCCAACTGGCTTCCTGATTGCCCAGGAAGCCGACTTCATGTACCCTTACGGCACTGCCGGTCAGAGGAAATCTTCCTCTGACTGGAAGTTCTGGTATCAGGGAAGATATTGGAGCATTTGGGCGAGTACGAGTCCAGTTGGAACAGGTCCAGTTGAAAGTTGCCTCTAGAAACCTTAGGAGCCATTTAAAAAGCATTACAGCCTTAAAAAGCTAATTTCACCTGAACCGCTGACTCCAAAGCATTTTGTGAGAATGGTGAAAGTTTGCAGAAACTTCCTAATTCTTGCCAACTTTGCCAAGACTTACTCTTTGGTTTTTTTGGAGGCAGCCACAACTTGAGTAGGAAAGACTGTCCCGTGCCAGCATGCTGTAGAGAAGTGCTCTCTGTGTGCAAGCAGTGGTCTCTCTCTGAAGCGGTCCAGCATGCTCCCTGTTGAGTCACAACCTACAACTCTCCAATGAGCGAAACTCATGCTCCTCGCTGATAGGCGAGCTCTAACTCTGAACCTCTGCAGTGAGACCACAGCTTCCCCACAGAGATCAAGGGTCCTTCTCTGCGGCATGCTGGCAAGGGACAGGCTCTTCTACTCAGGCTGTGGCTGCTTTCTAAAGAAAACAGACTGCAAGACTTTGCATACTTTTTGTTCTGATGGTCCTAAAATGTATTTACCTGATTTAAACTTTCACTTCACTCGGTCTAGCGGTCTATGTAAATTGTGGGCCATTATTCTAATTTTAGCACACCCATTCCCTTCTACACTATAGAAACTGAACTGAACTTTTATAAGGAGCATATTAACTGTGAGTCACAGCAAGCAGATGGTGCGACACTCCAAAGCAGAGCTCTTCATGCTCTTCCCTCACTGAGCTTTTTACGGTGAAGAGCCGGAGACTGAACACTTGACCGCCACGAGGAGGAACACGCATTATCGTCTTCATTCGCTGTGCAGCTGGAGCTCAGAAATCCCGCAAAGGACGGTCAGAGAAGGATGTCGGCTGTCAGTAATTTTAGGTACCTGAAATGTATTCTTAGGTCTGTGGCTTTCGGCAAACCGCCAACTTCCTTTAAAGCCCAACGCCGGCCCAAACTCTTCTTTTGAGAAGGGTGAGAATAGGGCTGCAACAACTAATCGACATAATCGATTATAATCGATGATTGAAAAAGTTGACAACTTTTTCAATCATCGATTAATCGGCTTCCGCTTAATTGGCCCTGTTCACGGCTCCACACCTCCTCCCCACCTCACGCTCGCATTTGTATTCCTCTATAGCTGATAGCACAATGTACCATCAGCTATAGAGGAATACAAATCCCAGCAATACATTATACACTGTATGTATAATGTATTGCTGGGATTTGTTGTACTCTTATATAGCTGGTGGTATTCTGCATTGCGCTGTATAGAGGACTACAAATCAGGGAATAATACATTATACACCGCAATGCGGAATACCACCAGCTATAGGAGTACAACAAATCCCAGCAATAGTACATTATACAGTGGTGCAATGCCGAATACCACTAGCTATAGAGGACTACAAAACCCAGCAACAGCACAGCACAATGCAGAATACATTGCAGCATTCATTGCTGTATAATTTTACACTTTTCATTTCACTATATTGCACACCACACTTTTTTTTCTTTTTTTACTTCCACCGCTCCGAGCTAGCTCCTGTGATAGACTGCAATCTCAATACAAACTAGTAGTCCATCACTGGAGCCATTTTTTAAAATGTATTTAACCGATTAATCGAACTTAATAATCGGCTAATCGATTTTGAAAATAATCGTTAGCTGCAGCTCTAGGTGAGAACCTCGGATAAAGTGTTTTGCGTGCTGCTGTTATTTTGCTCCTTGCCGCCATCTATTATTATTATTATTATAGTATTCCGGATGAGAGAGTCTTTGGTGCCTGTGCCTGCTTGTTTTCAGCCCGATTTGCCATTGGACATACTGAGGCTATCCGGGGCCGGCCGGGCCTTTTTTCAGTGGTGGGCCTGGAGCTTGCAATCCAGTAACCCCTATGTTAATCCGGCCCTACACTGAATGTTTTCCTGATTGGGAAGTCTGCTCCGTGCTGATTGGCTGGGAAACCGGTTTTCCAGCCAATCAGCAGCGAGTTGGCTGTTCGGCTGACTGAATGTTGATTGGCCTGTTGGAATGTTTTTATGTTGTCTTGTTGTCATGGCGAGGGGGGGCAGTAGCCCCTATCTTAATTTTAGTTGCCCCTGTCTGCCTGACATCTTGTGTCCGGGTTTCTGCTGCCATGAAACCCGAACACAGCATTCAAGACCCTGTCCAGGTGAATCCTAGACAGGTGGCAACCCTACAATAAACATCATCACTGAAAGATCTTGGTTCTTTTGTCCAAAGACAGTTAAAGGAGAACTATGGGGTCAGTATTTTTCCCAATAGTTATCCACAGGGACACGGGAGGACATAAACTAGCGTTCTCCCGTGACCTAAAGCTCAGTATACCGCGAGCTACAGCACGCGGTATACCGAGACCGCCGCAGCCGGGACGGATGCGAACATCGATGTCGAGATCCACCCAGCTGCGGGATTGACAGCTCGCTCTGCCTATCTAGGGCTGCAACAACTAATCGACATAATCGATTATAATCGATGATTGAAAAAGTTGACAACTTTTTCAATCATCGATTAATCGGCTTCCGATTAATTGGCCCTGTTCACGGCTCCACACCTCCTCCCCACCTCACGCTCGCATTTGTATTCCTCTATAGCTGATAGCACAATGTACCATCAGCTATAGAGGAATACAAATCCCAGCAATACATTATACACTGTATGTATAATGTATTGCTGGGATTTGTTGTACTCTTATATAGCTGGTGGTATTCTGCATTGCGCTGTATAGAGGACTACAAATCAGGGAATAATACATTATACACCGCAATGCGGAATACCACCAGCTATAGGAGTACAACAAATCCCAGCAATAGTACATTATACAGTGGTGCAATGCCGAATACCACTAGCTATAGAGGACTACAAAACCCAGCAACAGCACAGCACAATGCAGAATACATTGCAGCATTCATTGCTGTATAATTTTACACTTTTCATTTCACTATATTGCACACCACACTTTTTTTTCTTTTTTTACTTCCACCGCTCCGAGCTAGCTCCTGTGATAGACTGCAATCTCAATACAAACTAGTAGTCCATCACTGGAGCCATTTTTTAAAATGTATTTAACCGATTAATCGAACTTAATAATCGGCTAATCGATTTTGAAAATAATCGTTAGCTGCAGCTCTAGGTGAGAACCTCGGATAAAGTGTTTTGCGTGCTGCTGTTATTTTGCTCCTTGCCGCCATCTATTATTATTATTATTATAGTATTCCGGATGAGAGAGTCTTTGGTGCCTGTGCCTGCTTGTTTTCAGCCCGATTTGCCATTGGACATACTGAGGCTATCCGGGGCCGGCCGGGCCTTTTTTCAGTGGTGGGCCTGGAGCTTGCAATCCAGTAACCCCTATGTTAATCCGGCCCTACACTGAATGTTTTCCTGATTGGGAAGTCTGCTCCGTGCTGATTGGCTGGGAAACCGGTTTTCCAGCCAATCAGCAGCGAGTTGGCTGTTCGGCTGACTGAATGTTGATTGGCCTGTTGGAATGTTTTTATGTTGTCTTGTTGTCATGGCGAGGGGGGGCAGTAGCCCCTATCTTAATTTTAGTTGCCCCTGTCTGCCTGACATCTTGTGTCCGGGTTTCTGCTGCCATGAAACCCGAACACAGCATTCAAGACCCTGTCCAGGTGAATCCTAGACAGGTGGCAACCCTACAATAAACATCATCACTGAAAGATCTTGGTTCTTTTGTCCAAAGACAGTTAAAGGAGAACTATGGGGTCAGTATTTTTCCCAATAGTTATCCACAGGGACACGGGAGGACATAAACTAGCGTTCTCCCGTGACCTAAAGCTCAGTATACCGCGAGCTACAGCACGCGGTATACCGAGACCGCCGCAGCCGGGACGGATGCGAACATCGATGTCGAGATCCACCCAGCTGCGGGATTGACAGCTCGCTCTGCCTATCTAGAGGGAGAGCCAGCTGTACACGCCCCCTCCCCCATCCGTTCTACCAGTCAGCGCTGGAGGATCAGAGCGGGGAGGGGGGGGGAATCCCTGCAGGGAGTGGTGACTGACAGTCACCACTCTCTGCAGGGACAGGATCGAGAAGTGAGCGAGCGACGGTATGTGTTCGCTCACCTCCCGATCTATTGAACCGACCTGTGACAGTTTCATTGTCACACGTCGGCTCAAACTATGAGGATGAGTGAAAATCACTCATCCTCATAGTTCTCCTTTAAGACATTCCCTAATCCAGCGTGAATGGGGGAATCTTCCCTGTTGGCCGGCACGCGCGGCTGTCTAAACACCCACTTGCTATTTGCTTTGACATGAAGCGTCAATAAACAGACGTGTTCGTCACTTCAATATAGTGTGCTGGTGACATCTTTAACAAATGTCTAAATACCCAGACATTGGTTTCATCTGATTGAATGCAGTTACTCTTCAGCAGACATGTTTCCACCCGGAATTTGTTGAGCCAACAGAGCCACCCACAGAACAAATGTCAGCCAATTTGGCCAAAATGTTAAGCGGTATATGGCTACCTTTAGGACTCAGTAATTAAAGCGTGTTTTGAGGGTACAGGGACTATGGCATATGTGTGCCAGGTATAAAGTGAGTAGGCTCAACTTTATTTAATCATGCCCCTTTAAGCCCCTCCCACAGCACAACTCGACCCTCTCACAGCTTTCTAGCTAGTCAGCAGAAGGAGACATCATGGGTGGAAACTTCTAAAGTGAACACTGCAAGGGCCATGGAGCAAGGAACTACCAGAGCATCCCCAAAACTGTTGAAAAGAGGGGACCAAAGTTGTATCTTGGTAAAAAGAAGCTCTGAGTTTACATGCATCATTCATACCAGGATTGTGCTGTCAATCACCAATTGCCCTGGCCAGTTTACCTGCCTCATTCTGAGGCTCACAGGCTCCGGTTCCCTGAGACCAACTAGCGCATTAAGGCGCCATTATTAGTCCTTCCCAGCCTATTGAAAGGCTCTTACAGTACCTCACCCCCTCCTCTGTTGAGGAGGCATGGCCCCGAAATGCATCAGTGGAGGATATAACAGTCCCCTCTTTTCCAAAGCTTTGGGGACACTCTCATAGTTCCTTGCTCCATGGTCCTTGCAGTGTCCACTCAAGAAGTGTCCATGCTTACATCTCTCCTTCTGCGGGCTACCAAGAGAGGGTGTTTCCAGCAACTGTTGGTGCGCCATTGGTGGGGTGATATGCCCCAATCAAGTAACTTTATTGTACCTGCAACTGTGGGCTGTACGGGGTCTCAGGAGAGCGGTTCAGTGTTTATGGTGGGCTGTGCGGGGTGTATGGTGGCCTTGTGCTTCTCTCTTGCATGCTTATATTGCCTTTGGATATATACAGAGTTGGTAAGAATATAGCAGGTTTGCCTTGGTTCCAGTGAAGGCCGGTATATTTGAACATTTGATTACCTTCTTAGTTCCATAGCAGCCCCCCAGCTTAAACAACCACTCCATTCTCAGCATTCCTGGTCTCATGGGCTTCAGACCTCATACAGCCCTTGGCTTTTGTTTGTAAGTCCATAAAAATACAGAGCAGCCATTCCCTGGAAACAGGTGGAAAAGGTTTAATCCTTTCCTGGAAAACACCTTCAAAGGCACAGTCCACCTTTTGCAAAAATGTAATAAATGCGGTGACATTCGTACAGAAAAGAAATGTGCATTTATTACATCTTTGCATTGGAGCCTCCAAAACGCTGCAACCGTTATCAGTGCATCAAGGGTACAATGCACAGGTTGCTAAAGACTGCTCCTTCAGGTCCATACGAAGGAATGGTCCTTCTGTTATGGGTCTGGAGGAAGGGGATCATAGCTGCAGTGCACAGGCTCCAGCAGACAGTTCCTCAAGCCACAGGTCCATACAGAGGCCTGGACCTTCTGTTATAGGGCCGGGGGAAGTGGATCACGGGTGCAATGCACAGGCTTCTGAACACTGCTCCTCCAACCCCAGGTCCATACTGAGGTATGGACTTTCTGTTATGAGGTTGGAGAAGAGGATCATGGGTGTAATGAACACACTCCTGAAGACTGCTCCACCAGCTCCAGATCTATACTGAAGTATAGACCTTCTGTTATGGGGCTGGAGGAAGAGTATCATGGGTGCAATGCACAGACTCCGGAAGACTGCTCCTCTAGCCCCAGGTCCATACCGTGGCATGGACCTTCTGTTATAGGGCTGGAGGAAGAGGATCATGAGTGCAATGCACAGACTCCTGAAGACTGCTCTTCCAGCTGCAGATCCATACTGAGGTATAGACCTTCTGTTATGGGGCTGGAGGAAGTGGATCATGGGTGCAATGCCCAGGCTTCTGCAGACAGTTCCTCCAGCCCCAAGTCCATACGGAGGCATGGATCTTCTGTTATGGTGCTGGAGGAAGTGGATCATGAATGCAATGCCCTGGCTTCTGAAGACTGCTCCTCCAACGCCAGGTCCATACCGAGGCATGGACCTTCTGTTATGGGGCTGGAGGAAGAGGATCATGGGTGCAATGCACAGACTCTTGAAGACTGCTCTTCCAGCTGCAGATCCATACTGAGGTATAGACCTTCTGTTATGGGGCTGGAGGAAGTGGATCATGGGTGCAATGCCCAGGCTTCTGCAGACAGTTCCTCCAGCCCCAAGTCCATACGGAGGCATGGATCTTCTTTCATGGTGCTGGAGGAAGTGGATCATGAATGCAATGCCCAGGCTTCTGAAGACTGCTCCTCTAGCCCCAGGCCCATACCATGGCATGGACCTTCTGTTATGGGGCTGAAGGAAGTGGATCATGGGTGCAATGCCCAGGCTCCAGCAGACAGTTCCTCCAGCCCCAGGTCAAAACTGAGATATGGACCTTCTGTTATGGGGCTGGAGCTGGAGGGCTATGTGGCATCACCACACTTGTGATCTATTGTGATGGCAGATGGGACTTTTATTCTCTCCATTCACAGATCCATTTGCAGGATCTGTGAATGGATCCAAAAGAAGCCTGCGGGCAGAAGAACCCCAGGATTCAGTTACGGTAGGAAGAGGGGCAATTTGAGGGTGAGGGGCCCGGAAATGTAACCATGTTTAATGTTACACCCTAACTATGGGTATAACACGAAACATCACAAATGTGGGCTATGCCTTTAAGCGCTGTTTGCAGAGTGTGTGAATATTCCCGTTGTTGAGTGAAGGTTCCCTCTACTTTTGTACAGCTCTGCAAATTTAAAGGACAACAGAACTTCCCCGGTGTCACAAATGTTAAGCGCCCCATTCGCGCTCGTCCACACGCCGCGGAAAACAGCCTGCTATTTAGAAGAGGTTTGTAAATCAAGTGCTGACATTTGCAGAAGGTCATTCTGTGCCGCTCGTCACATGCGGCATTAAATGGATCTCCTTTCCGGTCTCCGGCTGGCCAGCATCTCATGTGCCATAGCCGCAAAGTGGTCGGTCTTGTAGAATTTTGGCAGGGAAAGGACGCCATTTGGAGAGCGAGCTGTATTAGGATTATGAATTATTATTAATATTTCCTCCCGTCGCCCGTCCCACGACCTCCATCGGAAGTTTTCAAAGTGCGGAAAGAATCTACCTGTCTCTGCAGCCTGAAAGATTCTCATGAATTAGTTTGAAGCGGATTGAACAGTAGTCAGCAAAATATGAATTCGGAGTTGGCCGGACTGAAGGGAAAATGTCTACCTGGCTCTAGTTTGATCCCTGGCATTCATATTGTGCACCTGGCTGCCCCGCCCCCTCCCCATCCTAAATCACTATGGCAGCTAATGTCTCTGCTAATGAAAATGCATGCTGGTGGGTTTCTATAGTTCCACAGGGGCAATGGATGAAGCCGAGGAGCACAGGAATGTTCGTTCTGTGCAAATGGAGGCAAAATGAATGCTCTGAGTATATTTTATTTTCAGGTTGAATGTAATGTAATACCTCATTATAGTGAGGAAATAAATACTTCTTTTCTATGCTCATAAGCTCAATCTAATGGTCATAATGCGGTATAATACATACTTATTTCCTATGCTCCTCAGCTGCATCTAGTGGCCATAATGTGATATAATACATACTTATTTCCTGTGCTCCTCATCTCCATCTAGTGACCATAATGTGGTATAATACATACTTATTTCCTGTGCTCCTCAGCTCCATCTAGTGGCCATGATGCGGTATAATACATACTTATTTCCTATGCTCCTCACCTCCATCTAGTGGCTATAATGTGGTACAATAGATACTTATTTCCTGTGCTCCTCAGCTCCATCTAGTGGCCGTAATGCGGTAATACACATACTTATCCCCTATGCTCCTCACCTCCATCTAGTGGCTATAATGTGGTACAATACATACTTATTTCCTATTGCTCCTCAGCTTCCTCTAGTGGCCATAATGAGGTATAATACATAATTATCTCCCGTGCTCCTCAGCTTCACTTAGTGGCCATAATGCTGTGCTGGCTATAGTCCTACTCTCTCCTCCTATGAGCATGCTTCCAGTACATAAACTGATTGGCTCCTTGTGCTGCTTCTTCCTCTCACACTCCATCCCTCTTGCACAGAAACTGCAAGATGTTTATATTAGGTCATAATCAAAAAACTGCCACCGTGGCAGAGGGACTTGGAGATCTCAATGCAATACAAGTGCAGTGAGGCCACCACACTTGTAGTCCATTAATTCTTCCTCCCGTGCATGTTATTGAATGTCCATACCAAAGTATGGACATGAGTGGGAGGGAAAATCTGCAGGAGCCAGAGCATTGCACCCATGAGCCCCTGATCACAGTTGCAATGCTTTACTGGCTCCAATACAAAAAATTATAAATACAAATTTTTTATTTTATGAGGATGTGTCCATTTATTTATTTAAGCCAGTTAAAAAGCAGAGACTTTCCGCTGAGGCGATGCATGTCAGCAGTGGGGGAATGTCAATAGATTTCCCTCTTTCTATCTGATAGGTGGGGCTTTCCTCTACATTCATTATGATTTTAACTTTCACTGTTTGCTTTACATAAAGATAAATAGAATCCATTTTCACATACACAATCCCCCATCCACCCCCCACCCCAGCCCCCATGACCCCACTTCCCTCCTCTGCTCGGGCATTTAAATACATGGCACAGGTGTTGTCATTTAGACAGATGAGGCTGCCTTTACCTTCTTGAACTACTGCAACCTTTCCTGACATTCTATAATGGGGATGTCGCGAGTCTGCTGCGCCGCGGCGTGTGGGCGGGGAAGAGCGTGTCCTTGTATGTCACTTGGCCGGTAATTGATGGACACTTCCCAGAATGCTTCACTCCTGACCTTCAATCACCAAGAGTGCAGCCTTCGTGTCCTCCAGTGTTCTCCGGGACGCAAAGGTCTCATTATATTTTCAAACACGGCCGGTCTCGGATTCAATTAGAGTTACTTCACATGGTGGAAGAAAGTCCGCGTAATCCTCGCAAATTCTTTGGAGACAATGTAACGGCAAGAAGGGACTAAGGGTTTGGTCTTCATCACTAAATACTACAGTGGTATATCGGCTCTATTTGACCCCGTGGACACAACGAGCAATTAACCCTTACACTGGGGGGTAACTCCACTGCAATGGTACGTTTTTTAATTCCCGGGGGTTCTTCTTCTAATGTAAAAAAAATACCTGTTGATCCTGCCAGAAATCTCGTGAGCTGACAACTTCCTGCTGATAACTCTCTGCTGATGATTATCAATTGTTCCCATTTCTCTCTGTGAACTAGAAAACACCTCCCCATCTCCTCTTCTTCATAACATGGGGAATGGTGATTTGTAGTTAACTGAGAGAACCGGGAACAATGCTAATTGATAACATCCGGCAGAGAGCACCTGGAAGTTATCCGCTGACTGGACTTCTGGCAGGATCAACAGGTACTTTTCTGCACTTATGAAACAGACACTTCTTGTCCCTGGGTGACAATGCTGTGTGAGTCAGTGAGCGTTGTCACCCTAAGTGTACCTAAGTGTGTTACCAGCAGGATCACCAGGTGATTGCAAAGGTTAAAAAAAAAGCCTGAAAAAAATACAATGAATGCATCCACCACATCATAAGGCTGATAAGCTGCAACATATGTCTTTTTTTTTTCTTGAAGTTTAGATAAGCTTTAAGTTGAACTCAAGGTATAAAAGGTAAATACACAGTTGACTAAAAAAAAAATATATATATATATACACTATATTCCCAAAAGTATTGGGCCCCTCCCCCTCTAAATCATTGGATGCAGGTGTTCCGTGAACTGTCCTTGCTACTAAATATTCCGCGGTCACCCGGTACTGGTATTATAACAAAGTGGAAGCAACCGGGAACAACAGTAAAATGACAGAGCGGGGTCAGCGTATGCTGAAGCGCACAGTGCGCAGAAGTCGCCAACTGTCTGCAGTCAATGGCTACAGACCTCTAATCTTCGTGTGGCCTTCAGATTGGCACAACAACAGTGCGTAGAGAGCTTCATGGAATGGGTTTCCATGGCCGAGCAGCTGCATCCAAGCCTTACATCACCAAGTGCAATGCAAAGCGTGGGATGCGGTGGTGTAAAGCATGCCGCCACTGGACTCTAGAGAAGTGGAGACGTGTTCTCTGGAGTGACCAATCACGCTTGTCTGGCAATCCGATGGGCGTGTCTTGGTTTGGCGGTTGCCAGGGGAACGGTACTTGCCTGACTGCATTGTGCCAAGTGTAAAGTTTGGGGGAGGCGGGAGTTGTTTTTCAGGGTTTGGGCTTGACCTCTTAGTTCCAGTGAAGGGAACTCTTAAGGCATCAGCATACCAAGACATTTTGGACAATTTCATGCTCCCAACTTTGTGGGAGGAGTTTGGGGACGGCCCCTTCCTGTTCCAACATGACTGCACACCAGTGCACAAAGCAAGGTCCATAAAGACATGGATGGGGGAGTTTGGTGGAGGAACTTGACTGGAGTCCTGACCTCAACCCCATAGAACACCTTTGGTATGTAAAGGTGTCCCAATACTTTTGGCAATATAGTGATGTATATACACTGAGTGGCCAGATTATTATATACACCGAGTGGCCAGATTATTATGACCACCTGACGTTTGTAGGCAAATTAGCTATAATTTGGCGCTGAAGTTGCTAGAGGGCCAGACCATTATAAATAGGGAAGCAGGTTGGTTACCACGACAGTAGAAGTGATTTGTTTCTGAAGATACGGGGAAACAACGCGATTTAACAGCCTTTGAACGTGGGATGATTGTTGGCGCTCGGAGCCACGGAGCGAGTATCAGCAAAACAGCAGAATTCGTTAAATGTTTAAGAGCAGCTGTTGTTAAAGTGTTTAAAGACCGGACTGTCAGCCGAAAATCTGGGTCTGAGCGTGCGAATTGTGGCCGTCAGCGACTAGTCAATGTTAGGGCAGATCGGGGGAGGGGCAAGACTGGTACAAGACAACAGAAGGGCAACAGTGCCGTGTCAGATTCCTCGCATCACCTTTCACCATCTCGTGGAGTCACGAGGCGGCAAACGAAGTACTGATGGGGTGGTCATAATAATCTGGCCACTCAGTGTATATATACTGTATATGTTGCCCGCAAATCACACATTTGACCATTGTGTATACGCTGCAGTAAGAAGTTTAGAGAATTTCTGGGAAAAGGCAGATCTGAAAAAATGGGTAGAAATAAAATGTAATGCTGTAATTGGCCTCCACAGAGAGAACGTCCTGAACTGGTTTATAAATAGGCAGAAACTGTCAAAATCCCCATAAAAACAAGCAAAATACTACATTCAGCCTTTAATAAATAATCCCCGTACTGTAAATCAAAGATATTGACAATGTTCACGGGTTGCTTTGAAAGGGTCAGCCTTCAAATGTCACCATCTGCATTTAAATTAATTACGTGTCATACATGGAGAGCTGGAGGCATAAGCAGTTCAATCAAATGGTTATTATGTTCAAACAAGTCCCGTAAATGCCAAAGGATTTTTGTTCATACATCTGAAATCCACTCATACGTTTCAACATTTTGCAGAGGAAACTTCCACATCCATGCGTTTAATGCACAGGAAAACCATCAGTCGCCTAAGTGGAATCTATTCCGGTTCCGCTCTCACACCAGTACACGCTATTCTGACTCCGATTGTTGTATTAGCGATTTATCCCTTGTAGAGACCTCTATGCCTGGCCTGTCTAAGCAGATATAATCACCGCGTACAATCCTTATCAGATAGCTGAACTCACCAAATACTTTTTCATCCACGGGGTGCTTTATTGCATGCAGCAGGTTATAGCAGACGAATGAATAGACGGTATTTGAAGGTATTTGAAGGTCAGAGAGGGTAATGTTTCCAAACATGCAATGCAAATTAATATGTGGTCATGTCACTGTCGGACATCTTGATGCTAGAAAACGACTACTTGGAGAGTAAGGGCGGTACATTATACAAAAGGGGAGGGAATGCAGAAAAACATGGTGCAATAACCAAAACACCCAAAAGATGGCAGCACATGAATCAGCTATAATGCTGCTCAGAACTCACAGTAATATAAATATTAACTGTAACTGTAACAGCACACACCCCTATGAACCCGAAGCAATTTTTACATTTCCAGTGTGGGCCTTTTAATAAATTTGTCATTAACAAATAACAAAAGTAATACAAATATCCAAATTTTTAGAACAAACAAGACTTTTATTTGATAATGTTCTTTTGCAAATATTATTTTATTATTATTTATCATTAATTTTATTGATAATGTTGTTTTAAAAAATACCGTAGATAAAAAGCATGAATTTTAATTGTTTAAAACTCTGGTACAAGGCATTGCAACATTATTTACAAATGAAATAAAAGCTTTTTTTCAATTTTGCGCTTTTTTTCTTTTTAATGCAACACTAAGGGGGGTTATTCACAAACCTGCCGTAGGCAGCCGACTGAATGACCCAGCCGAAGTGAAGTGAGCCGAACTACGGTCGGCTATTCACTCCGGCTCAGTACGGCTCAGATCAACCGTACATCGGCTGCCTTCGGCTGCACTTCGGTCAGCCGATCATGCTCTGAATGTTGGGCTGAGCTGAA
The DNA here is from genome assembly GCF_000935625.1 of Nanorana parkeri. Lineage (NCBI taxonomy): Eukaryota > Metazoa > Chordata > Amphibia > Anura > Dicroglossidae > Nanorana > Nanorana parkeri. The sequence goes on along the minus strand of NW_017307414.1, from coordinate 126,268 downwards.
GTGCAGAGGGACTTCGACTCATCATCTGGATTGGCCGAGCCGAAGCGCCGGCAGCTCACTCACTACCGTTCGCCCCTATTCTCAAATATTTTCATAGGGGCCGAACAGCAGTGAGCGAATAGCCAAATGCCGCCGAGCGACATTCGGCTCGGCTATTCTGCTTGGTACCTCTGTGGTACAGTCAATGAAAAGAGTTTAAAAAAAAAAAAAAAGGTTGTAAAAATTTTATATGTAAATAAATTGTAAAATTAAAAAATATAGATTTTGCTGTGTGGCCTGCACAGAACCATTGAATAACTGGTGGCTGAGCTGCACTGGTTGCTAAGATACTGGCAGCCCCACAGCACCATTGGTTGTTACAGTGCACCTGCCTGCGCCAATGACTTTGAGGAGCCCCGCAGCTAGTGTCCTGGCAACTAATGACGCTGCGTGGGTCACATAATGTCGTTGGTTGCCAGGACTCAGGTGGCCTCGGGGTGGGCATTTGCCAAAACCAGATTTTTGTCTGGGTTCGGCAAATGTCCAAGCGAACCCGACCCGTGCCGGTCGGATCATCACTAGCAGCAAGTTTTCTGTACGGAATATGTAAGAACAAGAAGTTTTGCTGACTTTTTTTCCCCCCTCAATATTTACAATAGATGAGTATATGTTTTTGTGTTCCAGGAGAGATTTCTAAAAGCTTCAGAATCTCATTATTTTTCTTTCTTTCTGCTGCTCGGACGGCTAGAAAATAACAATAAAGTAGCACAAAGGAGTGGGGGAAGCAGCGGCGAAATTCAATCATGGAGCAGCTTATAAGTTTGAAACAAAATTAGTCCGGAGCAGGATGCATAAAATTGCCTCCAACACATGAAATGTTTTGCAAATGAAATACAGCCGGGCTCAGCTCTGCAAATAATAATGAAATAAATGGTTGACTTTAGAATGGTGGGGGGATCAGAAAGGGGGATGGGGAATTCTGGTTAAAGGGACATTAACCTATTTTTTTTGTTTGTTTGTGTAATAGAAGTAGTGAAGAGTGAATGCTTCTTATGTATCTCTTCTTATAAAATCTCTCAGGTGGGATATGTGTACTCTCAGGTGGTTGTGTTGGGTCTCAGGTGGGCTATGCAGGATTTCAGGAGTGCCGTGCAGGTTGTGCGGTGTCTCCCCTGGGGTCTGGAGGCAGACTGGGTGGTGTCAGGAACACAGAAGAGGATTTGTGTGGGCTGGCGCCTATTTACAGTCGCCCACGGCTCACAGGAAGGTGCGGCTTCAGGCAGATGCAACTGCCTGAGCTCCTGCGCTTGCTGGGGACCCCTGGCAGCCGCATCTGTCAAAAAATGTTAAGCGCCGGTATTTGCACTTAGTGTCTTGTGTCTGGGTCAGGGACGTGCGGTCAGGGGAGGCGGAGCCCCTCCTAGTATTATGAAGAAAAAAGGTGTCAGCTTCAAGTCTGAAGCTGACAGCTTTTTCTCCATTCAGAGCAGCTTGTTACAGGTTACATAGCAGGAAAGCCACCCCGCTGTGTAACCTGTCATGGACGGAGCGATGCCTGTTAATTACAGGCGGCGCTGCATCCGGCTTTTGACAGGTAGTTAGGTTACACAGCAGCGGGCTTCCCCACTGCTTGTATAACCTAACTTGGTGAGGCAAAAGCTGTCCCAGCCTCTACTCTGTTAGAGGTGTGAGCTCTGTGGGTGGCTTGGACCAATGGCAAAGCACCATTAGTCTAAGCTGTCCAATCAAAAAAAAAGAAAAAATAGATCTTGATGCCTCACCAGTGACAAGCAAGTGAGGGACAGAGAGGCTCCTCCCTGTCTCCTCCCCTGCTCCTCCCCACACAGCTTGGTTATTAAGCTGGGGGCGGAGCTTCAGAGAGCTGGCGGATGCCTCACCCAGCACAGAAGGCACGGTACGTCACTGGTCTGGGCATCAGCTGGCCTGAAACCCGGACACAGGACTCAAAAACTGGACTGTCCAGGTGAATCCAGGACAGGTGGCAAACCTATCACTGTGTCTAGGACAGTGAAGACTTGCAGCACTAGATGTAAACAAACAACAGATGTGCGGCCCTCAGATTGAAGTATGCATCTGTGAAGGGGGAGGATGTATTAGGTTAGGTCGGGGAGGGGGGCAAAAAGATAAGTGCACTTTAAACATGGCCGCACCTTCCTCTCATTCAGCAGCTGAGCACTCAAATACCATTATTTATGGAATGCCAAATTGTGCTTTCCTCATTATCCTTGCGTCCGTTCTCCTATGGGCTATTCAGTCTTCTAATAGAATTGATATAAAGCCTGGGATGGCTTCACATGGATGCTGAAAG
>NW_017307414.1:100711-123930 GCF_000935625.1 Nanorana parkeri | reverse complement strand
CCAACCCCCAAGAAGGAAAAGGTGTAGACATGTAACTGCGGAAAAATTTGGTTTGGTTCTGATATTTCGTTATTTCAAGATTTGGATCCGAAATTTAATTTGGTTTACGAATATTCGTTGTGAATACCACAGAAAACCGTATACAGATATTAATACTAACGCTGAATGGCATTCGGGATCCAAGTTTCTGAATTGCATTCGGGAGCTCCCGAATGCCATTCGGGTCTGGGAGCCTTATACATATGTTACTAAAGCTGAGGCTCCCAGACCCGAATGGCATTCAGGAGCTCCCCAATGCAATTCGGATCCCGAATGCCATTCCGGTCTGGGAGCCTCAACTTTAATATTATACGTATATACTGTATATGGCTCCCATGTTGCCGTAATGAAAATTCGTGTTCAGACCCATTCGGATGCAGTAAATCGAAAAACACATCTGATTGGCCAGAAAAGTCACATGTCCAATTCAGTGTTGTTTTTGAACGAAATTCGGACGGGATCCGAAATTCGGAAACAGAAATTTGGATTCGGACACATTCGCATGCATTGGGATTTGGAAATCCGTATGTGTCCTAATGTCTGAATTTCGGGAAATTCGTCCAAATTTTGATTCACTGACCTAATATGGACATGTGTCAGATAAGGTCAATAAAATAAGCACAAGCATCCCGCCACTTGGTTTATTTCAGCTGTGGGGCTGGGAATGCCCCCCTGTGCCTCGGGCCCCATAGCGCTGGCCTTCGTTCGCTATGGCGATAATTCCGCCACTGCTCAGAATGAACAGGCTGAATGTTAGTACTACTCACGGCTGCCCTTTGTGTAGCCCATTCCACTTCATAGACCGCAGCCTCCCCCATTATTACACTGTATCATTGCTGGGTATAAGGCTAACAGGATGAGAGGTCATGGGCGGGAAGCTGTTTGTATGGAAAAGTAGACACTGATGAGTGAAGCACACGGCTCTGGCTAAACTGTGAACCCTTAGCAGTCTCCTGAGAAAGTGTTGATATTCCGCCTGCACGTCCCTCTAAGATTCCCAGCTCTATAATCCCTTCAACGCAGTATTAATTTGCATGTTTGTGGCGTTCTCGGGCTCCCGCGTTCTCAGCATTGATTAATTGGAATTAACCGGTTTCACAGTTGCAAATGACTCGCTAATCCAAATGACAAAGCGCCATGTTAGATCATTGATTGGCTCTGAATGACTGTATACAAATATCTGACACTTATGATTACATAAATATTCAGGATGACCTGCGGGAAATGCCACATTTGTCCTTCAGGATAATCTTTTAATGAGTATGCAAATTTAAAGAGTTACTCCAGATAACAACTGAATCTAAGCCGTGAACTGGAAATGTTACCCAGGGGATCCTGCAACTGAGCTAAAGTCAAAAATACACTCAATGTACTTTTCATGTGTATTTATCTAACCCGAAATCTGCCACCTTCTCACACATGTTCCATGATAGACTGGCGGCCTCTCTGAATATGTGATTGTGTGAGCGGATTAGGAAGACTTGTCCTTTATATTCACATGGCCCAGCTCTTATATGTTGCAAATATTGTTAATCAAACAATGAGCTTTACGTTAGGTAGAGTTGGACATTTGGCTGTAGGTCTAATTCAATTTCCATAAGTGTAAAAAGGATACCCAACACGTTTTGAGTGTTCAACTGATCCCACTTCATTCGGGCTTGTGCAGATGTGGGTTTGAATTGCTATAGTTTTCCATAATGTAAAAAAATCAAAACTAGGGATGAGCGGAAGCTTGGACTGAATCCGGTCCAAACCTGAGCTTCCCTGAACGTTCATGTGATGTGATGGGTCACCCACCCAATCAGCTGTGAGCTGGGGCATTGGCCGGGTCACCCACCCAACCATCTGCAGGCTGGGGCATTGCCCGCCGGGTCACCCACCCAACCATCTGCAGGCTGGGGCATTGCCCGCCGGGTCACCCACCCAACCATCTGCAGGCTGGGGCATTGCCCGCCGGGTCACCCACCCAACCATCTGCAGGCTGGGGCATTGCCCGCCAGGTCACCGACCCAACCATGTGTAGGCTGGGGCATTACCTGGCTCTTAGCTGCACATAAACAAAGGGGCAGTATGCTTGTGTTGACATCATTGACCTTAAATGGCCATATATGGTCAATCTCATTGACCAGGTAAGGCCATGTGGACATATAAGGTCCATGACATCACTGCAACCCTCCCCTTTTCTTTCAATTGGGTGTCAGCGGAAAGAGCTTCCTTCCATATTCGAAGGAGTTCCCTCCATGTTCGAAGGAGTTCCATCCATGTTTGGAGGAGCTCAGGTTCGGACCAGGTTTTGTCCAAATCTGAGCCCATACGTAAAGCTGAGTGCTGAATGCTGGTAGTTCACAGCGGGGCATTCCTGAGAAACATTAGAAGCTGATATGGGTTCAGCCTGTTGCCATATACAAAAAGTTGGTTTTTGGATAGCTTAGCCAATTATGGTTACCTCCCAGTTTTTAAAGTGACCCTAAACTCAGGAGTTAAACCTTAAAAATGCATTCAATACTTTTACTATTAACAAAATGTATCTTATTTGTGTATCACTCGGCTGTAGATCCTCCAATCATCTCTGAATTGGTGCTGACACTGTCCTTCCTTCTGGAGGGGGGCTACTTTTGTTCCCCATGGTCCCTGTGTGTGTTGTAAAGTAGTCACCGCTCCAAGCTCACTCCCGGGATGGGCTACAATCTCAATACAAATTAGTAGTGATGCACCAAAAATCGATACTAGTAACGGTATTGGTGCCGATACCGAGTATTTGGGTGAGTACTCGTACTTGCCCAAGTGCTTCGATACTTACCCCCGATACTGGAATTTCCGGTCAGAGGGAGATTTCCTCTGACTGGCAGTGCTGTGAGGGAACATGAAGCTGGCTTCCTGACCAATCATGAAGCCGGGCGGAGGGTAATGACCCGCCGCCCGGCTTCCCGGTTCCATGCTGTTTGTCCAGCTCGATGCTGATTGCCCTGGAAATCGACTCCATGCTAGTGGAAGTATCGGTATCATAACTCGGTATCGGCAAGTACGAAAGATAAATATCAGTACTTGTACTCAATACTGAAAAACTGGTAGGGTGCATCCCTACAAATTAGTACACTAGACATGAGATTGTAGTCCATCCCGGGAGCGAGCTTGGAGCGGTGACTACTTTACAACACACAGGGACCATGGGGAACAAAAGTAGCCCCCCTCCAGAAGGAAGGACAGTGTCAGCACCAATTCAGAGATGATTGGAGGATCTACAGCCGAGTGATACACAAATAAGATACATTGTTGTTAATATTTAAGGGACTTGAATGTATTTTTAAGATTTAACTCCGGAGTTTAGTGTCACTTTAATGTCATTATGTAGGAGTTTGTACAGACCTAAATAAGTCCACATTTAGATGTTATACTGGATCTTGTCAGTAGTTTTCCTTAAACTTCAGCATCAAGGAGACAAAAAGTCCATTAACCTGTCTTGTGTCTCGGCGATATGACACAGTTGTACGCCGGCTGCAGACAGTATTGTCACAAGACTTCAGGGACCGTTTGGGGACAATTGGCTTTTAGTATTACAATTATGGAGCTGTGTTATCTGTGTGAAGCCGATGGCATCCTAATGAGTCTGTAAAGCGACAGGGAAGGGGAGAGAGATTCAAAGGATCGGCCACGTGGAAGTGACACATTGTTATATATGAGGGACAAGCTACCGATCATGCAGAGCTGACTGAAACAATGTAGCAATTGCTATTATTATTATTTTTGTGTTGAAATTCAGCAATACCAGTACAATTGGCTTTACTTTATCGTCTCAAAGAAAACTCCACTTTTTAAAACAGAACATATTCCCTACAAAAGTTATTTAAAATAATTTAAAGTAGAAAAGTAGATGTAAACCTTCAATGAATGATATTCAGTTTGCATGGCATTGCTCTGGATCACAGTGGACCATGCCTGCACAAAATTGTCAGCACAAATACTTCATTGGAAGCTCATGTGACGGGTTGACAATGCAGGAGAACAATTGGGAGACAGGGGCAGAGCATTGTCACCTTATAACAGGAAGTGCCTCAACAAGGAACTCCATGGCAGGATCACTAGGTGTGTATACAAAGTAGGAACTGTACAGTGCTGCCTGATTGAGGCTGGATACTATGCTACGGTCACGTACCTGGTTGGAGACCGATAGTTGATGAGGCTTCCCTTGCAGCTTGTGTCCCATGGCGCTGGAGATGGGAACAGAGGTGGAAAGACAACTAGTAGCACGAGTGCCATGGATGATGTGGACACTGTGCAGGGCTGAAAGACCAGGATCAGGAACTGGTGCAGGTCAAACCGAGCAGGCAGCAGGGTACCTGAGCAGAAGACAGAAGCGTGGTCAAAGGAAGCCAAGGAGTCAAAGCCAGCCTGGCAGCAAGGTACAAGAACAGAAGGCAGAAGCAAGTTCAATAAACAGGCCGAGGTCAGGGGGCAGGCAGCAATTAGGTGAGGTCAGGAACAATCCGGGTCAAGCACAGGAAACAGGAAATCAGAACAGAATCACTGGCACACTAGAAACTAGCTGAAGATCATCCAGCAGCTTATGATATGGCAGGTTTGTTTAAATAGGCCAATCTATTAGAGGGAGAAGCATCACTCCCTGTGTGACCCCGTGCACACTTTTCTGTGTGTAAGTCTGTTGTGTGCACATGCGCACTAGCGCACGTTTCCCAGTCACCTGGAAAATGAGACTATGCACATGCGAAGAAGCAGTTGTTACCTTACAGCTACAGGACAAAGTATTTTAGCAACCGCATACCCTATATGGCCAAAGGTTTGCAGACACCTGTCCATCACACCTACATGAGCCTGTTGGACATCCCATTCCAAAACCATGGTCATTATTATGGATTTGTCCCTCCTTAGAGGCTATACTGGCCTCCACTCCTCTGGGAAGACTCTTCACAAGATTTTGGAGTGTACTCATTCAGCCAAAAGAGCATTTGTGAGGTCAGGTAATGATGTTGCATGAGCAGACGTGGCTCACAATTGGCATTCCACTTCATCACAAAGGCATTCATTAATCAAAGACCTAAACTACATGACCACCAGTTTGTGGACACCTGGCCATCACATCTATATGAGCGTGGGCACTAATATGGAGTTGTCCTGCTTTGCTTTTTCAACCTCCACCACTCTTCTGGAAAGACTTTCCACAAGATTTTGGAGTGTGTCCGTGGAAATTTGTACCCAATAGGCCAAAAGAGAATTTGTGAGGTCAGGTACTGATGTTGGATGAGAAGACCTGACTCACAATCAGCAGTTCAATGTATCCCAGAGGCATTAGGGTTGAGATCAGGGCTCGGTGGAGGATACCCGAGTTCCTCTACACCCAAAAGTGGGTCGCGAACCCATGTTCAGTGGGTTCTCGCTTGCCTTCCACTTTTCTAGGGGAGAGGCTACTCAGCCTCCCCCTAGAGCAGTACTGTCAGTTCTCACGCCGAGCAGCCATTGAAAATATGCTGCCCGGTGCAGAGTGTCAGCTTGAGGTGGGGTGGGCTGGGGTTATGGCCGTGAGGGACCTCCATCCATACATGCATTGCTTACAGCTTCCTTGTGTGTCCTGTAGAGGTGCCTGGACCGGAGTGATGTCATATTCTGGTGCCTGGGACCTCTACAAGGTACGCAAGGGAGCTGTACAAGCAATACACATATGGATGGAGCTCTGGCACAGCACAGCAGCCCACACTGGACCCCAGACGGAGGATCCACTCCAGTTGTCGCAGGGTAGGGAGACTGGGTGGATTTTTTTTTAATTACATTTTTTTGGGGAGTGTGGATGTGTGAGAATGTCTGTCTGTGAGTGTGTGAGATTGTGTCTGTCAGTGTTTTTGAGGGCCCATTCACACTAGTACAGTGCGTTAATCGCACAGTCCCGTGCAATTAACGCACTATACCACGCAATCGCATCTACTACGCGTTCTGGTGTGGGAGGTGCATTGCCATTCATTTGAATGATACCCCAATTGCATCTCCCACCCACAGTTTTATCGCCCACATCGGAACGCGTGGTACCGCAATGCCATGCGTTCCATTGCAGCGCAACTTGGGTCGCGACTTAATGACCAAGGACAAATGTGGGTCCTGAGGTTACACAGGTTGAGAACCACTGCTCTACACCAAACCTATCACACCATGTCTTTATGGAGCTGGCTTTGTACACAGGAGGACAGTCATGGTGAAAAAGAAAAGGACCTTCACCAAACTGTTACCACAAGGTTGGAAGAGGACAGTTGTCTAAAATATCTTTGTATGCTGTAGCATCCCTACCCTTCACTAGAAACTCATTTGGAGGACGGTCCACATACTTTTGGCCATATACTGTAGTAGGTGTGATGGTCAGATGTCCACAAAATGTTCATCCAATCAGTCAGTCCAAGAGAAGCAAAGATACGTTTTCCCATGTGTACCGCTGAATCCTCTCTTTTATTTCCTGGAGAGCTCCTTTAAACAGCAACTACATCTGTGCGGAAAGCTTGAATTATTGACTGTAGAGTCAGTTTTACGTGACAAGGACGCCATGATAATGATACCCCGTGAGACTAAAGAGGAAGAGATGGCTTAATTATATGGAGCTGTCATCCAGCCTGGAGACCACAGAATAAAATATTAAGATTTCAGAACAAAAGGTCAACGCATCCATTTTGCAGCAATGCGATAGATTTTATGCAGACATGAACTGGGATGACCGTCGGGGCGGGAATAGAGTCATGCATTATGAGAGCAGTTTAATTGTCTGTTTCTGGACTCATTACATGCAGAGATCTGTGTAGGGCTGATAGGGAGCGATTAGTACATTGGAATAGTGTCTAATTCCACTTAATGGCGCTTCAGTATTTGACCCATTGTCGAATAATAAGTGGAATTCCAGGCAAATCCACAGTGGAAGCACATGTATGCAATTTGCTGCAACATGTTCATTCTGTTCAGTCACTTTTGTGATTTACACACTCCTTGCCCACCTCTCTGTTTGGATGATAAATAATCCACCCCATTGATAGTCATTCTTGGTGCTCTAGTTTCTGTACAGTGACTCCAGAGGCACCATATTTGCAAAAGCTTTTCGGAGTAGGAGCACACACTATTTCTTTTGATTTGAGCAACATTACCATTTCTTTATCAACCTTTGTTTGATCCATTTTAATAATTGATATATAATATATATTAGGGCTGGTACTGATTACAATTTTCGTGTTCGATTAATCAAATTTTTTTTAAATCGATTCATTTCGATTAATTATAACGCACATACAGATCCAACTACATTGGCCTATACACATACAGCACAGCAATGAAGTAATAAAATGAACTAGGATCACACTAATCCAGCACGTTATTATTCTGAGTTGCCACACTCAATATGGCCGCCGCTTGAGTGCGGCAACTTAGAATAATAACGTGCTGGATTAGTGTGATCCTAGTTCATTTTATTACTTCATTGCTGTGCTGTATGTGTATAGGCCAATGCTGAACCAGGATTTCCCCTCCTGGTCTAGTGAGGCATTGTAGCCAGGGTCTTAGGCTGGGTTCACACCTAGGCGTACGGAATATGTGGGTTTGCAGCGCGTTTCGTGCCGCGCGCTTTTCCAGCGATTTGCAGTAAAAGAAACGCCCAACAAATGCGTGTTTCCGAGGGCTATCCGGCTGTATCCCAATGGCAACGCGCGGCAAATACGCCCCAAAGAAGCTCCTGTACTTCTTTGGGCGTAGGGCGTTTTGCAGCGCGTTCCTACGCGCTGTAAAACGCCCAGGTGGGAACCATACCCATAGGCAATCATTGGTTTTCACATGTTGACCGTTTTACAGCGCGTAGGAACGCGCTGTAAAAGCCCAGGTGTGAACCAGGCCTTACCGTTTCCTGCTGGGAAAGCTACATCACCAGTGCCTTCCAGGGAGATCTAGTTTCTAAACTGCAAGAACCTGTGAGATTAATGGGAAAACAAAGATGACTTTAATGTTGTGTGATGCATGTGTGAGATCAGGCATATGATGTTTGTCTCTCATCTCTTGCATTCACTAATCCCCCCCATGATTGGATGAGATCTCACAATAAGTATTGCTAACCTTATTGATTTTAAATAATAGTTTGCAATAGCGTAGTCAGGTCTATTGAAGGGACAGGTTTGTGTGTGTGTGTGTGTGTGAATAAAAAACTTGCAACAGCATACCTAGCAAAGGCTGTCAGAGAGGTTAGCGTAAAGTGCACATTACATTTACCCTTCAGGCCACTTTAGACTTTTTAACCTTTTTGAGTTCTTCTTTTAAGAGACTCTGTCATTTTATAAGTAATTAACTGTCTTGAGAAGTATGGAGTGCAGACACCCAGAAATGCCAGACACATACCTGCAGCAGATTTCAGTATCTTCTTCACCTGATTGTTAGGCTGTGCTGCCTTTAACGCAGGGCAAAAGGGGCGGTTGCCCCGGGCCCAGTCATTGCTGTGGGGCCCAAAGCAGCTGCCTCTTGAGCCTGCTAAAGATACACACGCAGCACCGTTCTGTTCACTATGCAATCGGCATTGCATAGTGTTGCTCCACCCCTTCTGTACGCTGAGTAGCGTGACCGCATGATGTCTCACGCGGGGTCACGTCCCCCTCTGATGTCTCCTCCTATCTGCTCTGCAGGAGGAGGATGTTGCAAGAGTCGAGGGCCTGATGGGGGCATGGGGTGACTGTTAGGGGTGGGGGGGCCCGAGAAAATATTTGCCAAGGGTCCAATCAATATTAAAGATGGCCCTGTTGTTAGGTGGTATAATTGGCAAAAGCTTCAGTGCTTCCTCTTAGGGATAAAGTTGCCCGCCCCTCCATCCTTGCACATTCCCATCGGCCAGTGAGGCAAGTCAATCACAGTGATGGGTGCATTAAAATATTTGGGGGCAAGGAATCAATAGCTCCGTCGGCTAACGAAGGGAAGGGGGAGGAGTCCTGTGATGTCACGGACATCGACGTCACCGGATGTCAGTGATGTCACCGGATCTACGACGGAACTCCCGGAAGACCCGGAAGCCGGCGGAGAGGTGAGTACCGATCAAAAGAATTTTAACGATTAATCGAGGAATTAATCGTTAATTTCCGCAGCCCTAATATATATATATAAATAAATGAAACAGCCCTACTTGGAAACATTTGGGAGATTCAAAAGGGGAAGGATCCTTTAATCTATTAGAGGGGGGTAACACCAAGCCTCAAATTCAGCAAGTGAATTAATGGGGGAAGTGTGTTGAGAGGTTGAGAGGAGTCAGAAGACTCTCAACAGAAGACTCTTTTTCCCTCTCCCTCTTTCTTTCTTTCTCTCTCTCTCTCCCCTTCTCTCTCTCGTTGATATGATTCTTGGGCACCAGGATGTCTAAGTATGGCCCTGGCCATTGGAGCTGCTTTGATGACAATTTTGTCAGCAGTAGCTTCTGCTGATCCTTCAGCTCTCTTCGGGCGCCGGAGCCTTTCGGTTCAGTTCAGTTCACAGCTTTGTGAATGACCCCCTTTGTCTTTGGACATGAAAAATTGCAATTGAGCGCCCCCAATCATTAGACTTGCTCCTGCAGATGGGGGGTTGGGGTGAATATGTTGTGGGGTCCGCAATCCAAATCGCCTTCTTCCATTCTCATCCCATCCACAGCAGGCTGTAGAAACGTAGCGCTCTGCAGCTGTTCCGGAGCCATAATCCAGTCCTTACTGTATTACATATCATTCCAGCACACATAATATTTTACTTTAATCCAATCCTGTCTATCAATAAAACAGCTCCTATCTTCTAAAAATAAAGCGTCCCTCCGCTCCAGCCGAGACACAGGTGGATAATATAGTTTTCCCTCCACTGGCTAATAGCATGTCGTTCCCGTCAAGTTTAATATCAGCCGAAGATAGATCCATAGAGGAACAAAGGCTCACAGCAGTGCGTGTTTATTGCAGAGCCTTAAATAATCCTGAGCGCGGCCCTCAGCTGTGCTATACGTTCACATTAAAGGAGGACATCGCCATGGAATAGCTTTGGTGTCTCCTCTGCTATATATATCGGGATGGTGACACCGTTTCACACATTCATGAATAAAGACGCAGATGTTTTCCGGTTGGTCCGAAGCCATTTTTACATTTTTGAACTACAAGCCAAAAGCTAAATACAAATACAGAAGCTGCTTTGCCTGCCAAAGGATTTGCATTTTTGGCCATCTAGTCCTGAGATTGACAAAGCCCTGCCACACAACACAGGCCTGGATACAAGACCTACAGTTCAGTAAAGCTGGCTATACACTGGTCAAGTTTAGGCAGTGGGTTTACAAGGGGGTGCGGCCCGCACCCGGGTGACACCATTGGAGGGGTGACACTAAAATGACTGACAGTCAGGCACTCTGTCACGGACCGAGAACCCGACAGTGTCAGGAAAGAGGAGGGGACCCAGCGGCTTAATAACGTGCTGGATAACTGTGATCCTAGTTCATTTTATTACTTCATTGCTGTGCTGTATATGTATAGGCCAATGCTGAACCAGGATTTCCCCTCCTGGTCTAATGAGGCATTGGTGATGTAGCCAGGGTCTTACCGGTTCCCGCTGGGAAAGCTACATCACCAGTGCCTTCCAGGGAGATCTAGTTTCTAAACTGCAAGAACCTGTGAGATTATGGGGAAAACAAAGATGACTTTAATGTTGTGTGGTGCATGTGTGAGATCAGGCATATGATGTTTGTCTCTCATCTCTTGCATTCACTAACCCCTCCCATGATTGGATGAGATCTCACAATAAGTATTGCTAACCTTATTGCTTTTAAATAATAGTTTGCAATAACGTAGTCAGGTCTATTGAAGGGACGTGTGTGTGTGTGTGTGCGTTCTGAGTAGCGTGACCGCATGATGTCTCACGCGGGGTCACGTCCCCCTCTGATGTCTCCTCCTATCTGCTCTGCAGGAGGAGGATGTTGCAAGAGTCGAGGGCCTGATGGGGGCATGGGGTGACTGTTAGGGGTGGGGGGGCCCGAGAAAATATTTGCCAAGGGTCCAATCAATATTAAAGATGGCCCTGTTGTTAGGTGGTATAATTGGCAAAAGCTTCAGTGCTTCCTCTTAGGGATAAAGTTGCCCGCCCCTCCATCCTTGCACATTCCCATCGGCCAGTGAGGCAGTCAATCACAGTGATGGGTGCATTAAAATATTTGGGGGCAAGGAATCAATAGCTCCGTCGGCTAACGAAGGGAAGGGGGAGGAGTCCTGTGATGTCACGGACATCGACGTCACCGGATGTCAGTGATGTCACCGGATCTACGACGGAACTCCCGGAAGACCCGGAAGCCGGCGGAGAGGTGAGTACCGATCAAAAGAATTTTAACGATTAATCGAGGATTATCTGCTCTGCAGGAGGAGGATGTTGCAAGAGTCGAGGGCCTGATGGGGGCATGGGGTGACTGTTAGGGGTGGGGGGGCCCGAGAAAATATTTGCCAAGGGTCCAATCAATATTAAAGATGGCCCTGTTGTTAGGTGGTATAATTGGCAAAAGCTTCAGTGCTTCCTCTTAGGGATAAAGTTGCCCGCCCCTCCATCCTTGCACATTCCCATCGGCCAGTGAGGCAAGTCAATCACAGTGATGGGTGCATTAAAATATTTGGGGGCAAGGAATCAATAGCTCCGTCGGCTAACGAAGGGAAGGGGGAGGAGTCCTGTGATGTCACGGACATCGACGTCACCGGATGTCAGTGATGTCACCGGATCTACGACGGAACTCCCGGAAGACCCGGAAGCCGGCGGAGAGGTGAGTACCGATCAAAAGAATTTTAACGATTAATCGAGGAATTAATCGTTAATTTCCGCAGCCCTAATATATATATATAAATAAATGAAACAGCCCTACTTGGAAACATTTGGGAGATTCAAAAGGGGAAGGATCCTTTAATCTATTAGAGGGGGGTAACACCAAGCCTCAAATTCAGCAAGTGAATTAATGGGGGAAGTGTGTTGAGAGGTTGAGAGGAGTCAGAAGACTCTCAACAGAAGACTCTTTTTCCCTCTCCCTCTTTCTTTCTTTCTCTCTCTCTCTCCCCTTCTCTCTCTCGTTGATATGATTCTTGGGCACCAGGATGTCTAAGTATGGCCCTGGCCATTGGAGCTGCTTTGATGACAATTTTGTCAGCAGTAGCTTCTGCTGATCCTTCAGCTCTCTTCGGGCGCCGGAGCCTTTCGGTTCAGTTCAGTTCACAGCTTTGTGAATGACCCCCTTTGTCTTTGGACATGAAAAATTGCAATTGAGCGCCCCCAATCATTAGACTTGCTCCTGCAGATGGGGGGTTGGGGTGAATATGTTGTGGGGTCCGCAATCCAAATCGCCTTCTTCCATTCTCATCCCATCCACAGCAGGCTGTAGAAACGTAGCGCTCTGCAGCTGTTCCGGAGCCATAATCCAGTCCTTACTGTATTACATATCATTCCAGCACACATAATATTTTACTTTAATCCAATCCTGTCTATCAATAAAACAGCTCCTATCTTCTAAAAATAAAGCGTCCCTCCGCTCCAGCCGAGACACAGGTGGATAATATAGTTTTCCCTCCACTGGCTAATAGCATGTCGTTCCCGTCAAGTTTAATATCAGCCGAAGATAGATCCATAGAGGAACAAAGGCTCACAGCAGTGCGTGTTTATTGCAGAGCCTTAAATAATCCTGAGCGCGGCCCTCAGCTGTGCTATACGTTCACATTAAAGGAGGACATCGCCATGGAATAGCTTTGGTGTCTCCTCTGCTATATATATCGGGATGGTGACACCGTTTCACACATTCATGAATAAAGACGCAGATGTTTTCCGGTTGGTCCGAAGCCATTTTTACATTTTTGAACTACAAGCCAAAAGCTAAATACAAATACAGAAGCTGCTTTGCCTGCCAAAGGATTTGCATTTTTGGCCATCTAGTCCTGAGATTGACAAAGCCCTGCCACACAACACAGGCCTGGATACAAGACCTACAGTTCAGTAAAGCTGGCTATACACTGGTCAAGTTTAGGCAGTGGGTTTACAAGGGGGTGCGGCCCGCACCCGGGTGACACCATTGGAGGGGTGACACTAAAATGACTGACAGTCAGGCACTCTGTCACGGACCGAGAACCCGACAGTGTCAGGAAAGAGGAGGGGACCCAGCGGCATACCTCATCCCGCCGGTCGAACGTTCCCTCCTCTCTCTGCCGGCGTCCATCCATGGTGACATCACGCGCATGTGCGATGATGTCACGGCGGGGTGTCACCCAGTCTCTTCTCCGGGCGACACTCGGCCTTGGGACGCCACTGAGTTTAGGTCAAGTCCTCCATAAGTGTATGGTCAGCTCAATGCTTGCAGGTTTCCAACCCACACCCACCCCTGTAGGGAACAGGAGTATGCTGTTTTACTTACCTGAATCCCGCTCCCGCTGGCTCTCTCTGGTCTGCTAGGCTGGTCCCGCAGCCTCTTCTCCCCTTCACTCCAGTGTCCTAAGGACTGCTGAAGTCATCACATCTAATGTAGGTTCCACAGACCTGTATGAGACATGAGGACGGCAAGGGAAATTTCACCTAACGGAGCAGAGGGGGAAAAGAAGAGAGCGCTGACTGCTAGGGAGCGGGCATCAGGTAAGTAAAACCCTAAATATAAATGAGCAGTTTTCCCTTGAAGTGCCAGGGCAGCCCCACTGCAAGGAAAAACTTTCATTTCCCTGGAGTTGGGCTTTAATTGTTCTGTAAATGGTCTACAGATAGGAAAATTTTATCTGTAAAAGTCCCTCTACCTGTATAACAGCTTAATGGTCCTCGCACCTCCATCCCCTTGCCCTGCTGTGTTTCTGGTCCACCCAGTTAGGGGTTTCCAAAGACTTTTCTCCACCTCAGTCCAGGAGGGGAGAGGTGTGCTCATGGTAATGAACATTAACGGGGTGGACGGCCTGGTATGGTTGGGGGTTCACTTTGCTTGGGGGGAGATGTTGATGGTGATAAACCTTTGGTTCTGGTGTTAAGGTGCATATTACCGATGGGTGGTTGCTGCCGGTACCTCTGGCTCTGGCTCTGTCCGGCATCCCACCCAGCTCACTGATGTCACTGGTTGCCAGGAGCTGGGCGGGATGCCAGCCAGAGCATCCTGCTCAGTTCCTGGCAACCAGTGACGTCAGTTAGCTGGGTGGGACACTGGCTAGAGCATTACAGGTCACTAAGAGACAATAGCAACTTGGGATGCTCTGCCTGGAAAGGGTGCAGTAAGCACACCTGCTGCCCATCAATGTTACCCAATGAGATGCCGCCTGAAGCATGCACCTTAGGCCTCCTCATATAGGGAAGGCCCTGCACCCATTCCCTTACATTTTTGCTCCTTATAACACAACATTAATGACTAGATGTCATCCTTGGTCTTTTATTACTGATTACTTTGTTTATTATTATTTGGCTGTTTTGCCTCCGTCTGTGCAATATTTCAATAAACAGGAAATGTCAGTTTTCTCAACCTTTAAAAGATCGATTATCGGGCAAGACCCATAAACAGAGAAAGCAGATTCTACGTATTACCTTCTTCCCGTGATCTTTCAGTGATCGAACCAAAAATCATTTAGACAAAGAGGATTGTCTACATTTAAGTGGGGAACAAAAAAAAATGCAAAATAAATAAATAATACCTTTATTACACTAAAGCAAAATGCTGCCCAATTGTTCTTTTTTCTTTAAGTTTCCTATATTTCTAGAGTGAGCACAGACATGAATAATTCTTCCTGTCTGGGTTTAAGAGAAGAGTTGGTTTTGCTCTTATGGTGTCAAAAACTGAGACAAAGTTAATAGGTTATATTGAGAGATCTGAACGGCTCAGCCATTAAAACTTGGACCAGAGTTTTTTCTTTAAAGCAAACCTGTCAATTGCCCATGGTAGGCAATGCAACATGTTCACTGCTCTGCAGAAACCATAAGATGACCTCCTCTGCCATCAGATCTCCGCAATCTGCCGTCAGATTGTCCTGATCCTCTATTAGATTGAGCAGTCTTCCATCACATAGTCCCAGTCCACCATTAGATTGTCCCAACCTGCCATTAGATCTTCCCAATCCACCATTAGATAGTCCCAGTCCACCATTAGATTGTCCCAACCTGCCATTAGATTTTCCCAATCCATCATTGGATGTCCTGATCCGCCATTAGATTGTCCATGTTAGGCAACCCAACATGTTCGCTGCTCTGCAGAAACCATAAGGCCTGGTTCACACCTGCGCATTCCGAGCAAAACGCGCTTGCGGTGCCATTTTTATCTAATGGCACCCCAAACATGGCCGGCAAGTCGCATGGTTTTCCCCATGTTTTCGTGTGTGCAAACGCGGCAGAAAAAACGCGCGTCGCACAAAATAGTGCAGGAGCATTTTTTACATGTTTGCCGCACCCCCATTGATATGACCCGATTGAAATCAATAGGGGCGCACGGCAAACGCACTGCGAAATGTGCACGAACGCGCATTCCCGGGACGCACAGGTGTGAAACAGGCCTTAGATGACCCGATCTGCCATCAGTTTGTCCCGATCCTCCATTAGATTTTCCATATCCACCATCCGATTGTCCAAATCCACCATTAGATTGTCCCGATCTGCCATCAGATTGTCCCGATCCACCAATAGATTTTCCTTTTCCGCCAACAGATTGTCCCAATCCACCATTAGATTGTCCTTTTCAACCATCAGATTGTCCCAGTCCACCATTAGACTTTCCCAATCTGCCATTATATTGTCCCAATCCACCATTAGATTGTCCTTATCCATCATCAGATTTTCCCAATCCACCATTAGACAGTCCCAATCCGCCATTCGATTGTCCTTATGAGCCATTATATTGTCGCAATCCACCTTTTGATTGTCCTGATCCACCATCAGATTGTCCTGATCCGCCATCAGATTGTCCACATCCACCATTAGATTTTCCTGATATGCCATCAGATTGCTCCAAAATTCCTTTGTTAGTTTCAACTTTCTGGAAGTCAAAGCCTGAATAGGGCTCCACAAGCTCCTCCCCACCCCCACGTGATGGCTCAGACATGGAGCACTGTATTATGGAAGGTGGAAGAGTATCACATTAAGTCCCTCATACCCAACAATGAGTATTTCGCAGGACACTGGTGGCTGCTTGGGACAGCAGAAAGTGGGGAACCTGATAGTGCCTGCTTGGCTGTGTGTCTGTTACTCTGCCTAGTAGGGACCCGGTACAGGTTCACTAGAAGAGACTTTGTTGCCATGTTATAAATGATTGTTATTGGGTTTTTTTTTGCAGGAACTGTTTTCAGAGAATGCTTCGAGAACGGAACCTGGGCCTCCTGGATGAATTATTCTCAGTGCGTGCCCATCCTGGATAAGGTGAGCCTAAAAATACTGCAAACTCTGCTTATCACAGGAAGGCCCATACACACAGAACAACAAACCGATCCCACAATTAAGATACTTTGTTGTCTTAAGGTTCTGCTCCATCAGCGGCAGATAACAATCTTGTTCCTCTTCATGTGCGTGAGGTGAAACAGACTGTGCGGGTCTGCCCTCTTCAATTTATTTCTGATATTTATCACAGGAAATTTGTCTCTAGTGGTGCCATCGGTTCCTCACCAATGTGCCATTGTCAGGTTGGGACATTTTGGGATTAATTTACTAAGGTTGGAGCTATACAAGTATACAAAGACATTTTAATATCTTGCTACTGCGAGATAAAATGCAAAACCTTTTTTTTTTTTTTTTTTTACTCAGCCTTATAAATTAAAATAGATCAACAGATTTTGCTACAATCCTCTGTTTATCTAGAACTGCCCACTGCAGTACATATTGTCCACCAATAGATGTCGCCAGTTCCTGGTTGAATAACAGTCAGCGAAATTCAGCCCACTTCATGTGAGCCCAAGCTAACATGGACCCGCTTCTGAGGGTGTGTCGTTATGCAGTTGGGGCTCACAGTACTCTGGGACTGAGTGAGGCTCATAAGTCATTAGGTGAGTGCTGCTCAGTCCAGGAGGAAGGACTGCCCACCGCCGCTGCTGAGGAAGAAGAGGAAATGATGACCCATGATGTCATCTGACCGGCCTGAAGACTGCTTTTAGTAGATTTTCTTTTGGTATATTTTCTTTTCAGGTAAAATATAATGTAATATAATACCACATTAATACCACATTATGACCACTAGATGGAGCTGAGGAGCACAGGAAATAAGTAGGGATGCACTGACACTGATACTAGTATGCTCCAATGCCTGGCCCGATACTTGAGATTCCCATATCAAGAAGCCAGGCAGCGAGTCATTACACTCTGCCCGGCTTCCTGATTGGCTGGGAAGCCGGCTCCATGCTCCCTCATCACTATGTGGAAGCCAGGCGACGTGTAATGACGTGTTGCGCAACTTCCTGATTAGCCAGCTTCTCGACCAATCAGGACGCTGGCCAACTCGTCATTACACGGCGCCCGGCTTCCTGATTGGCCAGAAAGCTGGCTCCATGCTGTCTCATCACCTGGTGACGAGGGAACAAGGAGACGGCTTCCCTGCTAATCGGGAAGCCGGGTGGCGAGTCTTTACATGCCACCTGGCTTCCTTAATGGGACTTCCGGTATTGGTATTCGGTATCGGCAAGTACCGGAAAAAAAATATCGGTGCTCATACTCGATACCGAAAAACCGGTATCGGTGCATCCATAGAAATAAGTATAGTTGAGGAGCACAGGAAATAAGTATGTATTATACCACATTATGGCCACTAAATGGAGCTGAGGAGCATAGGAAATAAGTATGTATTATACCCCATTAGGACCACTAGATGGAGCTGAGGAGCACAGGAAATAAGTATGTATTATACCCCATTAGGACCACTAGATGGACCTTAGTAACATAGGCAATAAGTATGTATTATACCCCATTAGGACCACTAGATGGACCTTAGTAACATAGGAAATAAGTATGTATTATACCCCATTAGGACCACTAGATGGACCTTAGTAACATAGGCAATAAGTATGTATTATACCCCATTCGGACCCATAGATGGACCTTAGTAACATAGGCAATAAGTATGTATTATACCCCATTCGGACCACTAGATGGACCTTAGTAACATAGGCAATAACTATGTATTATACCGCATTATGGCCACTAGATGGAGCTGAGGAGCATAGGAAATAAGTATGTATTATACCACAATATGGTCACTAGATGGAGCTGAGTAACATAGGAAATAAGTATGTATTATACCCCATTATGGCCACTTGATGAAGCTGAGGAGCAGGAAATAAGTTTGTATTATACCACATTAGGACCACTAGATGGACCTTAGTAACATAGGAAATAAGTATGTATTATACCCCATTATGGCCACTTGATGAAGCTGAGGAGCAGGAAATAAGTTTGTATTATACCACATTAGGACCACTAGATGGACCTTAGTAACATAGGAAATAAGTATGTATTATACCCCATTAGGACCACTAGATGGACCTTAGTAACATAGGCAATAACTATGTATTATACCGCATTATGGCCACTAGATGGAGCTGAGGAGCATAGGAAATAAGTATGTATTATACCACAATATGGTCACTAGATGGAGCTGAGTAACATAGGAAATAAGTATGTATTATACCACATTATGGCCACTTGATGAAGCTGAGGAGCAGGAAATAAGTATGTATTATACCACATTAGGACCACTAGATGGACCTTAGTAACATAGGCAATAAGTATGTATTATACCGCATTGTGGCCACTAGATGGAGCTGAGGAGCTCGTAGAACAGAGGTGGCCCCACTGGAAGTGTTAAAAAATATTAATTTCTTCTTTAAACTTTAGATGTGCTTCAATATTAACATTGTCTGAATAATTGTGGTTCCGATATGTCGTCCGGTTGGAATATAACTTCTCTAGTCCATAAACTTTTACTCATCCCAAAATAACCCATGTGGAGGTTTGATGATGAGATTATCTGCCGTGCGGGGAAGATAATTACTTCTCCCTAAGCAGATTAAATGTCCTGTAACGTTATTGCAGAGAGTCAGGCTAATTGAATCATATTATGTTCTTGTCTGCAGAGGAAGCATGATCTGCATTATAAGATCGCTCTTATTATAAACTACCTGGGGCACTGCATCTCCGTGCTGGCTCTGGTCATCGCTTTCCTGCTGTTTTTGTGTTTAAGGTAAGCCGTTTTCTGTTCTTCTGGAAGGTAATGCCCATGTAAAGTCAAAAACAAAAATGTAACATATTGCAGATTCCCTGTCCTTAGATGTGGCAGCTGCTTTTGTTTTTCAGGCTTCTTTCCTTTATTTTTACCTGTTGATCCTGCCGGTAACACACTTCCTGTCCTAAGGTGACAATGCTCACTCACTGTACTGTATCTATGGAGGAGCTGTGCTGTCACTCAAGGACAGGACTACAGAGCACCTTCCCATCTCCTCATCCTTGTTACATAGAGAGAAGAGGTTGTGTAGCTCACAGAAAATAGGGAAGGTTGACAACATGGTATGAGTTCAGGAAGTTATTATTTCTGGTAGGATCAAAAGTTTTTTCTTGCAGAAAATGGACTAGCAGTCTGGTTGAAATATATTGCATTTTTGTTTTTGGATTTAGATACACTTTAACCATGCATCTATAGCCAATTGTTTTTGGAAAGAGGTGTGAGGGGTTAGGTCTCCTGTCAGGTTTTTATTTCTTCTGTAAAACAGCAGCTGGCAGTATCAACGGTGACAATACGGGTCAGTGATTATGGCCCACAGAGCTTTAGTGATCCTGGCCAGCACTGAAATTAACCCTGTATGCCTAAAGCAGTCTTCCTCAAGCTGTAAAAATCCCAAAGGGTCTACTCAGACCCCCCTTTGCAGGTTGTGCAGTAAGGAAATTTTATTTAGCCGTGTTCGTTGTAGAGATTTATTGCCTTCAGAGCTTCTGGTCATCCCGGTCAGCACTGAAACTAACCCTGTATATCTAAAGCAGTCTTCCTCCAGCTGTAAAAAAGTGTTTTCTCTGCTAAATCTGTCATTCTGCAAAAAAAAACCCCAAAAATAAATTTTAACAAACTTTAAATTAGGATAATAGAATAATTTTGTGCACAAGTCATAACATTTATGGCAAAATATAAAATATTGCGATGATCGTTATTATTTCCACTACAACTCTTGTTCAGTTTTCCTACATCATCCTTTTGCTATGGGGCCTCGTCTGCCGTTACAGCCCGAAGTCTAATCATTTTTCGACAAGATTCTTATCACTTCACCTCTCAGCGTTTCACACATGGAGGGTATTTCGGAGATGTTAGCAGATTGAAAACTCGGCTTCCTGTAAAATGGGTCTAAAAAATTTTTAGAAACAGTTTTGCAATTTCATGTTAAATAGATGAACAAGTAAACTAAAAACAAAACAAAAACTGTGCTGCCCTAAAATAAATGAATCAAAATTCAAATGCCCAAAAGCTGCTGTGAAAAATACACTGAGTGGCCGGATTATTATATACACTGAGTGGCCAGATTATTATATACACTGAGTGGCCAGATTATTATATACACTGAGTGGCCAGATTATTATGACCACCTGACGTTTGTAGGCAAATTAGCTATAATTTGGCGCTGAAGTTGCTAGAGGGCCAGACCATTATAAATAGGGAAGCAGGTTGGTTACCACGACAGTAGAAGTGATTTGTTTCTGAAGATACGGGGAAACAACGCGATGTAACAGCCTTTGAACGTGGGATGATTGTTGGCGCTCGGAGCCATGGAGCGAGTATCAGCAAAACAGCAGAATTCGTTAAATTTTCAAGAGCAGCTGTTGTTAAAGTGTTTAAAGACCGGACTGTCAGCCGAAAATCTGGGTCTGAACGTGCGAATTGTGGCCGTCAGCGACTAGTCAATGTTAGGGCAGAACGGAGAGTGGCAAGACTGGTACAAGACAACAGAAGGGCAACAGTGCAGTGTCAGATTCCTCGCATCACCTTTCAACATCTCGTGGAGTCACGAGGCGGCCCAACGAAGTCATCTCGTGGAGTCATCTCGTGGCCCAACGAAGTACTGATGGGGTGGTCATAATAATCTGGCCACTCAGTGTAGAAACAGGAAAAAGATACTGAAACCCCCCTGACAGAACACCTTGTACCATGTTGACGAGGACAAGGAAAAAATGTTTTTTTTAAATGGACACAGGATCCAAAATCCATAACAGACCTTTATACAAGCAGCATGCTGGCTGGCCCGGAAATTGTGTGTGTGGGGGGCCATACCAGGCTGCATGCACTTGACAAAACATCTTGTCCCCATGTTGATTACGACAAGCAAAAAATATGTTTTTAACATTGACACGGGCTTCACAATCCATCTCTCCTACCTCCTGAACCATTCCAGGCCACATGCCCTCAACAAAGGGAGTGTGCCATGCCAGGGAGAGCCAAAAATTTAAAAAAATCTAAATTTAAGGGGGGCCCAGATATCCAGGCCCTCTCCCTGTGTGTATGAGTAAGGGGTACATAGTACATAGTCCATCACCGCAAATCCATCATCATTCGTGTTAGCCAGAGATGCAGCCCCTTGTCAATCACGATGAACGATGCCTGTTGACCCGCTGAAACAAAAACAAAACCCGGCACCCGCCCACACTTTCGCACACGAATGACAGCTCCAGCAATGACAGATGCCAACAAAAAGGGGCGGGGAAGGTCATTGACTAAATATGGTCATGGCCATATATAGTCAATGATGTCACAGCATTCCCGCCCCCGGTCGAGTTTCCCGGGCTGACAGCTGAAGGGGGCCGGGATTGAGTGACTGGTTGCGATGCTGCCGGTGGCTGTTTGCTTCCTCTCACTCAATGTCCCGGGGAAGTTGTCACATGTAGTAGTGGTAGCAATACTGCTACTATATGGAATACTTCGGATGTTGGGACCCACCGAACACCTGATATTGTTCCAATGTTCATCCGTACTCCAAACATGCAAAAACTACATGTACATCTAAGACTACCCAGTCTAAGGAGTGACAACGCTACTGCATTGTTATATAATTGTCGCCCTGTTAAAGGAAGCGGAACATCAATGGATTTACTGGAAGGATCAACAGGTAATAAAACTTTGTTACAGGGGGAGGGTGGTGGGGTCTTAGACAAACTGCAACACAGATAAAATCAGCTATCCTGCCAGACAGGACTATGCTGTGTGTCAGAGCAAATCTCAGGACTGGCTGGACAAGAATGCAAATCCTATGGCAGGTAAAACAACTCCCATACCAGTGTTTCATTTGTATATTTAGCTGTTGGCCCGGAGTTCACTGAAATAATAACTCCAAATACCTTCCTTTCAAATTCATTTTGCAAAAAGCTTTAAAAGTTTTCACATGAAGAAGCGACTTGGAAGGTATTCATAACACATGATGAATGTGGTCCAAGAGGTCATACCAACGGGGAGAGTCAACGAGAAGAAACGATGACCTGTTACAGAGCATGAAGATGGTTTGAAGATGGGAACATTGGATGATGTGTTTCTGTCAATGTTCTTCATGACCCCAATTAAAGCATTTTCAGAAGAGAGAAAGCAGGTTGGTTCAGTTCACGGAGCTTTGATCTTTAAATTGGACACAATCCTCGCCGAGACAAAGTAGCCAAGAAGGGTTGCTGCAAGACCCATCGAAGATAGGAAAGGTTGATATATATTATTGAAGGATTCGGGCTCGTTACAAAGAATAAGGCTTTGAATGCATGTATTGTGAGTGAGAAGTCAGCAACGTCTGCTCGGGGTGAAGGTTTACAATGTTTATTTAGAAGAGAAGAGTTCTAAAATAAAAAAAAAGAAAAGAAAGCGGAGATCTTCAGACAAGTGTATTAAAGAGCTGACCTTGTGATCAAACCGGAGGCTCTTAAGTCCCAATCCTGGACAGTTGCCTTGTAGGACCTTCCGAAACATAAGCATTTTACATAGAGGTGCACCGAAATGGAAATTTTAAAACCGAAACGAAACCGAAATTAAAAAAATTGTCAGGCCGAAACCAATACCGAAAATGTTTTTTATTTTAATTTTTTCACATTTTTAAAATATTTTATTTTAAAGGAGAACGGAGTGCTTTTCACTCACCTCATAGTTCTAGCCGACCTGTGACAATGAGACTGTCACAGGTCGGCTCAGTAGATCGGGAGGTGAGCGAACACATACCGGGTTCGCTCGCCTCTCGATCCTGTCACGGCTCTCTGCCGTG
>NW_017307414.1:84633-100121 GCF_000935625.1 Nanorana parkeri | reverse complement strand
AATGACAGAGGTTTGGATACACGTCTTCTGCAAAGGATGTGTAAGCCGCACTGCCGCGCCAAGGCACCTCTTATAGTGCGGTCCTAACTCTAAACTATGAGAGTCTCCATCTTGGAGCACATGGGGGCAGAAGATATTAAATTGGGTGCAGGCCTGTTAGGAGGACGCCCCACCTCCTTCTGCCCCCATGTGCTCCAAGATGGAGACTCTCATAGTTTAGAGTTAGGACCGCACTATAAGAGGTGCCTTGGCGCGGCAGTGCGGCTTACACATCCTTTGCAGAAGACGTGTATCCAAACCTCTGTCATTGTCCTTAGTGGTGAGACAAGTTGTTTTACATGCTAGTTTGTGAGTGTGCCATGATGCCTTTCTACTGTTCTATTGCTCTTCTCTCTGACACGCAGTCACAGGAGGCTGAGCAAGCGGTGTAGAGAGGAGAGTGACAGCGCTGTCTCCGCCCACACAGCGCTCTGCCGGACTGTGATAGGCGGCAGAGCCGCGTGGGAGGAGACGCCGGCCGCTCACAGCGCTCTCCACCGCAGTGCTCGGTCGGCTGTCACACTTTCTCTCCTCCCCGCTGGGACACAGAGCAGCGCCCAGCGGGGAGGAAAGAAATCAGGGATGCACTGATGTATCGGCAGGAAAATGGCACTTCTGGCATTATGCCAAAAGTGCCATTTTCGGTCGATATGTTTCGGCGCCGATATATCGGTGCATCCCTAATTTTACATATTAAAGTGACACTAAACTCAGGAGTTAAATCTTAAAAATACATTCAAGTCCCTTAACTTTTAATGGTACTGGACCTTATTTGTGTATCACTCGGCTGTAGATCCTCCAATCATCTCTGAATTGGTACTGACACTGTCCTTCCTTCTGGAGGGGGGGCTACTTTTCTTCCCCATGGTCCCTGTGTGTGTTGTAAAGTAGTCACCGCTCCAAGCCCAGTTAATCTAGGACCTGGGCAGGACAGTGAAAGTAGAAGCAGCACAGTGAGAACCTCATGGCCCTGCCACTCTGCTCTCTCCTCTTATCAGAATGCTTCTTGTCAGCACTCGTGCTGCTTCTCCTCTCCATCTCACACTCCAGACCTGCTATACAGGGACTGCAAGAAGCTGATACCAAGGCAGATTCAGGTACTTACACTGCTTGCATTAAAAAACAAAAACAAATTTAATAATGTGTTAATGATTACAGAGCTGCATCAAGTTGTGTCTTTTAAATTTGATTAAAGGAGAACTATGGGGTCAGGGCTTTTCCCCATAGTTCTCCTTAGGGTAACGGGAGGACACAAACTAGCGTCCTCCCCTTACCCTAAGCTCGTATACTGAGACGCCGCAGCCGGAGCGGATCCCGACATCGATGTCGAGATCCGCCCAGCTGCGTGAGTGACAGCTGGCTCTGCGTATCTAGAGGCAGAGCCAACTGTACCCGCCCCCTCCCCCGTCCGTTCCGCCAGTCAGCGCTGGCGGAGCGGGGAGGGGGGAATCCAGCCCCTCCCCTGTCACGGCAGAGAGCTGTGACAGGATCAAGAGGTGAGCGATTGCCGGTATGTGTTCGCTCACCTCCCGATCTACTGAGCCGACCTGTGACAGGCCGGCTAGAACTATGAGGTGAGTGGAAATCACTCATCTCATAGTTCTCCTTTAATATTCAACTTTATGTACAGTCAACAGGTTTATTTTGGATTTATATAGGGTATGGAAGGGTAAACGCCCATTTATTTTTGTTGTCCCTGTCTAGTTGGGGAGACTTCACATAATTTCCTCTCCCACGGACAGGAAACAGGAAGTGAGAGAAAGTCTCCACGCAGTGACAGCTGTCACTGGAACAGGTGCCCCTTTGGAAGATTACCCCTTTTTTCCTGTTCTGGTGACATTTTGAATTTCCCATTAACAACAGTGACCAGGACAAATAGAGAGGGTGAATCTCCCCACTGGGGGCAACAACAGCAATAAAAACCTGGCAGGGGTCCCTGGCCTATCCTAAACAAGAAATAACGTTTTTACACTTAAAGTTTCGTGACCATTCTACAAACGTTGACGCGTTCCGATCTCACATCTTTGATGACTCCTCTACAATAAATGTATCATTTCTGCCTCATCTGAATTCCTTCTTTATTGTTTCCAGGAGTATAAGATGCCTTCGGAACATCATTCACTGGAATTTAATAACAACCTTTATCCTCCGGAATATCATGTGGTTCCTGCTTCAGATGATTGACCATAATATTCATGAGAAAAATGAGGTATGAGAATTCTGTAAATGGAACTATTATTACATCGGACTGCAGTGGACAAAGCAATATGGAAATTAATTACAGTTCAACTCCGGGCACAATAACTTTCATGCAAATACATTCCTCAATAACCACAAAGGATATAAATTCCCTCTGGGTGCACCAAATGCCTTTGCAAATCCAGTTATTATCTTATAGAAGTAGCAGTGACATCATCACTGGGCTGCACATAGCCTGTGCGGAGAGCAGAGCTGTTGGAGGGACCCAGCAGGCCCCGACCACTACAGGGGATTAGAGAAGGGGGCGAAGACAAGACCAGTCACCCTGCACAACGAGAGAGTAGCAGTGACCGGTCTTTATTACAGGACAGGAGGGGGTGGAGACAAGACCAGTCACCCTGCGCAACGAGAGAGAGCAGCAGTGACTGGTCTTTATTACAGGAAGCTCCAAGTCTCACATTGGATTACTGCACAGATCTGGAATACACAAAGCTCACCAAGATTCAAGGAAGAATACATATGATTCTTGTATTGAGCAATAATATCTTATCCCAGGGTTCAGCTTCAATTAAAGTATATGTACAACCAACATTTTTTTTTAGTTTTTGGATGGGGTTTGGGAAGGGTTAAAACTGTTACTGGGTTATTTGTTGCTGTATGTGTCCTGCTGAGGAGATTTCCCTTCACTTCCTGTCTTACAGACACAACAGAAAAAATCTCCCCAAGGTGAAGGGAAATCCCCTGTTACACAGTTGCCCCCAGTGGTGTGCCTAGACTTTTTGCTACTTGGGTGCACAAGAGTTATGCAGTCCTCTGCAGACCTGGGGCGTTCTTGCCAGCATCCTGCCCAGCTCCCCGCGTCCCAGGTTGCTAAGAGCTGGATGAGGAGATGTACGTGGCCCTTACACATCTCTCTGTCAGGCTCTTAGTAACCTGGGATGCTCCGGACGGAAAGGGGGAGGTGGCATTGTGCAGCAGAGCAGCCATTATCCAGCTAACAAGCTGCACTGTCTGCCACTCCCCTTCCCCAAGCGACCCAAAGTGATGTCACCCAAGGCAAAAGCCTCAGTATAGGGATGGCCCTAGTTGTCCCCATTGGAAGATTTCCCCTCAACTCTTGTTCTGGTGACCACTGTAGAATTTTGGATTTCCCCATAAATTTTGTCTCAGTGACAACAACCTCCAGGACAAATAGGGAGAGTGAATCTCCTCAGCAGAAACTCATCAGGTTTTGCCTTTACATACACTTTATTCAGATATTCAGCTTTATCTCATGAGCTGATAGAAGACACATGTTGGGTTGGCTTACGAAAGGATTAGAGGTGGTTCCCTTTGAAAAGTGAAGGTTGACGTTGCCAAGAGAATGCTATTTATTAAGGTGATCATTTTTTAACTAGAGTAACCAATCACATGAAAGTTAAATTAAATAAAGGATTCTTCCTGGCTAATGATTGGCCAATTGATGCTACTAAGCTTAGTGAACATTCATTATGCTAAAAGTGGACTCTTCATTCCTTTAGTAACTAGTAATTTATGAACCATTCATAAATTTGAATATATTTATGACTATACATGGGGCCATCTCCATATTGAGACAGCCTGAGGCTGCTGCCAAAGACATGGGGGGGGGGGGGAGGGCAGCAGGCAGAGCAGCTGCACAATGTTTGCCCTTCCGGCCAGAGCATCCCAGGATGCTAAAGGCTGGACTGGGAGATGTGCAAGGGCCATACACATCTCCCCTCCCAGCTCTTAGCAACCTGGCATGTGGGATCCTCTGGCTGGCGTCCTTTGATTGTCACTGGTTGCTAGGAGCTAAGTGGGATGCTCTAGCTGGTATCCCGCTCAGCTCCTGGCAACCAGTGATGTCTCTGGTTGTCAGGAGCTGGGCGAGACTCCAGCCAGAGCTAGAAATGATGGGCCATCCCTCCACCCCGGTTAGCGTGCACCACCTCAGGTGGCAAAAAGGCTATGGATGCCCCTGACTATAGATTACTACTTGTTAAAGGCAATCACCAATCAAGCTGGTACATACCCAGTTAGAAGACATATTCAGGAAATTATTCAGATAAGCAATTCTGCTCGGTTAGTCCCCACTGCCAGAAAACCTTGTCTGGTCCCATACCTCCAACAGAAGTGCAATTGGGCCAAAATAGCACCCCTAGCCTCCTGATTGGACAATGAGAAATCTTCAGGTGGTACTTATGTCACTATGAAGTCTTTATTGCATGATAGTTCGTAGCAATAATCTCTGAGTGGAATTTCATTGTAATATGGCTTAGGACACTGGTGTCATTGTGAAGAGGCCAAATGTTTGAGGTCCAAAACCATCACACTTACCTGTATGGCCAAAAGTAGGAGGACACCCTTCCAAATGAATGAGTTTAGGTGTTTGCAGTGAAGGGTACTGTTAGTGCTACTGAAGACAAAGACATTGTAGACAATTGTGCTCCTCCAACCTTGTGGTAACAGCTTGGTGAAGGCTCTTTTCTGTTCTTCCATGATTGTCCCCTGTGGACTAAGTCAGCTCCATAAAGACTCAGCTTGATGAGTCTGGTGTTTAGGAACTGGATTGGCCTCCACAAAACCTGACGTCAATCCTACTCAACACATCCAAGATCAATACATGACCTCACAAATGTTCTTTTGGCTGAATGGGCCCTGATTCCTACAGACGCACACCAATATCTTGTAGAAAGCCTTCTCTGAAAAGTGGAGTCTGTCAAAAGATGGCCAACTCCGTATTAACCCCCATGTTTTTTTTTTATGTGATGTCCAAAATGTCATATAGGTGTGGTGGTCAGGGATTCACCAACTTTAGGCCAATCAGTGTAGCATGTGGCTCTGATGTCCCTATGAAGTCTTAATTGAAATACAGTATGTGGCCTATGGCATGGACAACCACTTGTAGCTTCCATAAGGCTTTTATCTTTTATAGATTTGTACTTTGCTTGAAGAAGTTTCTTTCTTCTTCCTAATAGACCTCAAATGGCCTTGAACAAATCTTTGAAAGGCCCAAGGACTCTGTGCATTTAACGTTGGACACCTGAGGTCAGATCAATCGTTCCTGTAATCCTCATTATTCTCAGCCTTCAGTCTCTGTCTTAGTCACCTCCACTTACTGAATCAGCGTGGGTTTGTTGAACAATACATGTCTCTGCTCTTATGATACACACCCATCTCTGACATCGGTGTGCTCATATATACCTTTTGTTCGGATGATATAATAGATAGAAGAAGGACTAAACATATTTTTTTTTTTAAATAGATAATGCTCTAAAAAAAGAAAAGAATTATGAGTTACTTTCTTGTATTTTAGTTTGAAATATAAGAACAAGTGACACAACACAAAATAAGCTGATCACACCAGGATGAAGGGCTAAAAATTGCTTTTAACTTTCTGTTAGATTTGTCATGAGCAGGCAGATGGAGGGAAGTGACCTTTCCTTAAAGTGACACTAAACTCAGGAATTAAACCTGAAAGGAGAACTATGAGGTGAGTGCTTTTCACTTACCTCATAGTTCTAGTCGACCTGTGACAATGAGACTGTCACAGGTCGGCTCAGTAGATCGGGAGGTGAGCGAACACATACCGGCGTTCGCTCACTTCTCGATCCTGTCACGGCTCTCTGCCGCGACAGGGGAGGGGCTGGATTCCCCCCTCCCCGCTCCTATCCGCCAGTGCTGACAGGAAGACGGACGTGGTGCTGACACTGTCCTTCCTTCTGGAGGGGGGCTACCTTATTTCCCTATGGTCCCTGTGTGTGTGGTAAAGTAGTCACTGCTCCAAGCCCACTCTCCCATGATGGACTACAATCTCAATACAAATCAGTAAACTAAACATGAGATTGTAGTCCATCACGGGAGTGAGCTCGGAGTGGTGACTACTTTACAACACACACAGGGACCATGGGGAACACAAGTAGCCCCCCTCCAGAAGGAAGGACAGTGTCAGCACCAATTCAGAGATGATTGGAGGATCTACAGCCGAGTGATACACAAATAAGATACATTGTTGTTCATAGTTAAGGGACTTGAATGGATTTTGAAGATCTAACGTTGAAGAATTTAGTTTCACTTTAAATTGAGGCATTTGTGTGATTCAGTATAAGTGTGTGTATGGCTGGCGAACGACGAACCTAAAGGAATGATGTGTATGCCTCCTCTAACGTAATTCAAAGCAGATACTTTTTATCCTATGCGATTAATATTGTCATTACTGAAATATTTTAGAATTACTATTTTGTAAAGCCCAAGTCTTACATGCCCCACCATTGACCATCTCCCCCTCTCGTAGCCCACTTGTGTCGAATATCCATCTTTTCTGAAGTCTTCAGGCCAGTCACATGATGCAGCAGGGACCTCTTCCTCTGTAGCGCACTGGTGGTACCAATTGCTCGGCACCAGTACAATGTTCACCAGTACACTGTGACTACATAGTTACTCATGTTGACACACGCCCATCGAGTTCAACCTGCAGAGAAAAAAAATTTGAAAAACCTTCAAAAACAGAACCCTTTGCCCACAGTTACCCACAGTTGGTCCAGAGGAATCAGGGGCACCATGGTGAAGTCTTGACTCCCTGCACTTATTTATGTACTCAGGGGGTTATTTACAAAGCTGCCAAAGGCATCCGAGTGAATAACCGAGCCGTAGTAAAGTGTGCCGAACAACGTTCGGCTATTCACTATGGCTCAGTACGGCTTATTTCAACCGTACATCGGCTGCCTTAGCTGAAGTGCAGAAGGACTTTGACTCAGCTGATCCAACATCTGGATCGGCTGAGCTGAAGCTCCGGCAGCTCACTCACTGCCATTCGCCCCTATTCACATAGGGGCCGAACAGCAGTGAGTGAATAGCCAAATGCCACGAGCGGCATTCGGCTCGGCTATTCTGCTTGGTACCTACGTGGCACCGAGCAGAATAGCAAATAGTGAAAAAAGTCGGGAAAAAAAAAAAGTTGAAAAAATATTTTTAAAAAATGTAAATAAATATAAAATTAAAAAAAAAGAATTGGGCAGAGCTAGCAGTGACAGCTAGCTCCGCCCAACTGTTTCGTATTGGCCGGCACCTGCTAGAGTCTTCTAGCACGTCTCGGCCAATGAATAACAACTGGGTGGAGCCGGCCGTGACGTCATGGCCGGCTCCGCCCAGTTCTTGTTGTTTAATAAAAGATCAGCGTACCCAGGTCATTTGGGGACGCCGATCTGTCATTACAACTGGGCACGGTTGGCTCCGCCCAGCTGTCATTTGCGGGGCTTACGATCGGCCCTTCGGCAGGCCGTTCGCCCTGCTTCGGGTGTCACTTCGGCTCAGTCGAGCCGAAGCATATGAGCAATAAGGTTTCCTTTTTTTTTTTTGGGCAATTGTTATAGTTATAATTTCATTTTGCATTAAGCTTGGTAAACATGGTTAGAATTTCATTCTAAAAAAAATTTGCTTTTAGAATGTTCACTTGTTTTCCCAATAGTTAATTGGCGATCAATTTCGACTGTAGTGTTGGAAAGAATGGGAGCGAGATGAAAATGTTTTTGGAACTAACTAAATTTTAGTTTTCATTTGGGAAATTCCATTAATTTCCATAATCAAAGTAGATTTCAAATGACTTCCTTGATGGCATTATCAAATGTTCTGAGCAGATTTTTCACACGAAAGCCTGTACGAAATTGTTTCTTTTTTTGAAGTTTTCTTTATTTTTATTTTTTTTCATATTCTTATTTATACCAGAAGACATAAGTGATTTTTTTATCCAATGATACTAGAAATAAAAATGTAGCCCCGACTTGGCTTTGAATATTAATATTATCATGACTGGTATTGTTGTTCTCTTTTATGATAATGCCGTTATTATACTCCATGGCAGAATATAAATGATAAAAAAAAAAATTATGCTTTATTTTCTAAAACATTTTTGACTTCAAAAGGACATATGAACTAATTAATACATTTGATACAACCCGAAAGACGTGTTTTGTGTCTTAATTAGAGGCTGCTCTTTCTCACTGTGAAAATCATGGCCGTCTGGGGATCTGTCATCAGCTGTAAAAATTAAAATTTTTGTGTAAACTGTAAAATCTGCTGCAACATTTTTTTGGGGGGGAGGTTTTTTTTTGTGTGTTTTATGCTCCTTTCAGTTAGTATTATTCTAAGAGTGTCCAGACACTGACTAACAAGCCGTGCAAATTAGCACCCCTTGGCGACAGGCATTTGTAGGGTTTGACTAGAAGGAGATAATGAGACTTCTGATCTTTGGAAATGTTCCTTTATCCTGTCCGTGGATTGTGCAGCATGTTGGCTAATGCTTCTGAGGCTCCGGCCATTCCCTGCCATGTCCACACGTCAGGAACTAAGCCAGCAAACAGCTCGTGAGTCACAGAAGGCTCCTTTCATCAGAGGGTTTGGAGATGGAGATTATGCTTTCCGATTTAAAGCTGAGCTCTGGGCAGATATAAAAAGAAAATTAACACAGCACTGTATTCATTATTACATAAAATTTATTTTTTTAATGCAAGCAGTGTACCTGAATGTGACCTAGTATCAGCTCCTAGTGGTCCCTATGTACAGGGCTGTCCCTTTAAATTCCCTTCACTGTCCAGTCACAAGATGGGGGAGGAAAAAGATCTTTAAGTATTAAGAGAAATCTATTTGGTAACCTTTTTTTCCCATGGTTCGCTTTAGAGTCACGGGAGGACGTATACTAACCTCCTCCTGTGACCCAAAACTCAATATATAGCTGGCTATATCCCGCTATATGCTGAGAGCGCCGCAGTCAGGATGGAACCTGACAATACTGTTGAGATCCACCCAGCTGGCTGATTGACAGCGGGCTCTGCCTATCTAGAGGCAGAGCTAGCTGTGCCCGCCCCCTCCCGGTCCGTTCCTGCAGCCAGCAATGGGATATCGGAGGCAGGAGACCAGTGACTGACAGTTGCCGCTCTCTGCAGGGAGATGATCGGGAAGTGAGCGAGCGGCGGTGTGTGTTCGCTCACTTCCCGATTAATAGAGCCGACGTGTAAAAGTTTCAATGTCACATGTCGGCTCTAAGTATGAGGATGAGTGAAATTCACTCTCCCCATAGTACTCCTTTAACTGCAGCATAGAAATAAATCAGGTCTCCTGCCCTTCCAGATAGGGCTATGCTGCGGGGCAGAGCTATAAAAAACCCAGGACAGAATGGACAAAAATACAAATCATTACCAACTGACAGGTATTTTAGGCTTGGTGTAATACCTTAAAATGACCTTACAGAAGAGATTTAACACTGTCAGGAAAACCCTGAAAAATTAATATTGACCCCAAATCATTACAGACACCCTTTAAATGTAACTCCCTTCTTATCTTCCAGATCTGGTGTCGATGTATCACAACGATTTTCAATTACTTTGTGGTAACCAACTTCTTCTGGATGTTTGTGGAAGGCTGCTATCTCCACACTGCCATAGTGATGACCTACTCCACCGACAAGCTGCGCAAATGGGTCTTCCTCTTCATAGGATGGTGTAAGCCTCTTCCTTATTTTTTTCAAACTTGTTTTGTAGGCCTCGTCCGCACCGGAACGCATGAGTTACGAGCAGTGTGTTGAGCGTTTGAAAGGCTCGATTTGAATTGACTTTCAGTGTATCTCTAGGAAACATTTTTTTTGTTTGTTAATATTGAATAGAGCTGGGAAAAGTTAGACCCTCTGACAAGTTCTTAAGGATATCTAAGTCCTCATCGGGAAATTCAACTTTCTATTTGTACTGAGGATCATTGTCTTCAAGAAAGAAAGTGAGGGCAACTCAAAAATGTTTGAATTGCTCCCAGAACAAGATGTGAGTGGAGATTCCAATGTGGACACTTGTTCCAGGGACAACTTTCTAAGATAGGAATTTCCCTCACTTTTGAGAGACCTCCTCTTATTTCCTGTTGTGTCTTTGGAACAGGAAGTGAAGGGAATTTTTTCCAATAGTGCACAGACAGCTAAACTGGCAGGGGTTTACCCTTCCAGGCCCAGATTCCCCACAAGGCCACTGAGTTCCGGGCGCCGGGCGGTAAGTTGCCTTCTACATTTAGTCCTGCTTTGAGAAGGCAGGACTAAATGTAGTGTGGGGAAGATACCTGTTTGTTTACAAGTGACATCACCGCGATTACTTGTAAAATGTGTGCAGCCTCTCCCCTCCCCTCCCCCCCCCTGCACCCACCTCTCTCCTCTGGTTCCGTCCTCCCCACGCTGAGTCTCTCCTCACTGGCCGCCGATGCAGTGAGCAGAGCAACAGGGTTAAGAGCCTGTTCACATGACGTCCGTTTTCTGTGCTGACCTGATCCGTACGCTCCTGCACTAAAAATGTATCCCTATGTGTTTTATGGGCTACAGTTCTCACGTGCGCAGTCCGTTCAGGTTACGACAGAAAAAATATTGCATGTCACATTTTGTATGGTCAGGAAACGGACCGGAAATGCAAAACGTGACAAAAACACATCAAAAAAGCACTGCACTGCAGTTAACATACTGACAGCCCCACTCCAGGTTTTTTTTAACCTGGAACGCATCAAAAACATGGCCAAAACGCACTGCATCAGTAGCACCGCGTCTGCAGATGCGCTCCTGATCAGGACCTGATCAGGACCTGATATCATGTGAACAGGCCCTCAAACTAACCCTGCCGCTCCGTGTATACAGTGAGAGGGGAGAGCTGTGCTGTGCTCTTCCTCTCTCACCTGTCACAGGAGTTCTAGCACAGTGCTGTGCTAGAACTCCTGTATTGGAGGTGACAGGTTCAATAACGAGAACCTGTCACCTCCAAAGGCTATCACGCAGGGGCTTGTTAGCTAGCTCCTGTGTGATAGCAATAAAGTTAAGTGAAAAATAAAAATTATAAACATTTTAAAAAATTATAAGAAATAATAATTAAAGGAAAAAAAAATAAAAAGGTGATTAAAAAGTAAAAAATAATAAGAAAACAATTATTAAAAAATAAGAAAATAATTATAAAAAATAAATAAACAATAATAAGATAAAAAAGTATTTAAAAAAATAAAATAACTAACAGTAAACGATAAGCTAAAAATGTAAAAAAGAATAAATAAAAATAAGTGATTAAAAAAAAAGAGAAGAATTAGCTATTGAAGGTTAGTTTTTGGCTAAACGGATGCACATTTTGTGTATTGGCACATTGTGATGCCATTCATTCTGTTTGGCACCCAACGCACTAAGACAGTGCAACTCCAACACCAAAACACATGTGTTGAAGCACCCCACAATGCATGGTAATGCACTACCATGCTTTGTGGTGCACTGTGTATCCAATAATGGTGCATGCCCATTCGGTTGGACATTTTCAGGCATTGCCAACCCATTTATTTGAATGGGCTGCCTCAACGCAACGCATCACACTGGAAAAGTATGAACCAAGACTTTGCCTTTTTTTTTGAGGACTTAACTATTAGGGTCATCTCAAGTGTAAGAGTGATGTTAAAGCCGAACTCAAGAATTGCCAACAAAATTAAATTCCTTCCCATCTCCCCACTCAGCATATGCCAAACATAATGCTCATTTTTTGAAGGAATGAAAGGAATGCTTACCTAAACCCGTGGTCCAGCAGTCTTCCTCACCACCGGCTCTGGCTTTGATGACTTTGAAGGTGGGAGATATGATTGACCACTTGGTCTTCAGTCTTCTATGTTTCTATAGGATTGGAGAGCCAGCTGCTGTGGCAACATGGAGTAAGGTAAGTATTCCTTTCTGTTAGATTAGATTCCCCCTTTCATATTTTGGTCAGCTCAGAGTTCAGCTTTAAGGTTTTAAAGTCAGTAAATGATAAAACCAAACGCAATGTAAGTTTTCAGGTCTATGTGAAGATTTAGATGCCGTTTCTCTTTACTCACATTATGCAGGACAGCAATTTTATCTTATTCAGATACTTTTTAATATCCAAAAATGGATGCCGTCCAAATGGCTTTTCTATAATTGAACTGGGCCGGCACCCTCCAAGATTGAGCACATTTCAGAGATATATTAAGCTTTTTCCTCCATTTGTCATTCTGTGATATTATTTTATTGGCTGCTGAACGCTGTGATTTTAGATTCCAGAGATGAAGTTGAAACAGTTTTTGTTAATGTACTTGCGGTTACAAATACCATTTTAAACCAGTAGTGAAGGGAATATTCATAAAGACTTACTGAAGTTTATTTCCACTTTTACAGTCAAATTTGGAAAAATAAAACCCCTCTATATGTTTGTTGTGTGTTCCCATTCACACAGCATAACAAAGAAATCATTTGTAATAGAATATTTCTTACATTTAGATGTTGCTTGCAAAAGGCAACATGGCTGATCCCAGGTTTTTCTCAGCACCTTCACGTGATCTGTCCTAATAGAAAGACTTAGGACTGAAATATGAGGATTGTGTTTCTCTCATTAACTTAATTTACATTTGAATGCAGAAGCCGGGGCTGTAATCCTTTTACCCTTTGTTAGGACAGACAGTTTACTTGCTTCTGAGATCGGGACTGTCTGACGGCGGCTGTCATCCCCTCACGCCTGCTCCTCCTTACTTCTTTCCTGTGCCAATCGTGGATGTGGGCGGTGCGCATGAGGCAGGGAGGAGGTGTGGCGTGTGGATGCAGGTGGACGAGTCTGGCAGCAGCAAGGGTGAGGCGGGGATGAGGTGTGGCGTTCACCTCTTGCCCCCAGGGCCGGATTTGCTCTCTCTGCTGCCCCAAGGCCAAGTTCCTCAATGCGCCCACCTACCCGCCAAACCCCCCCCCATGGAGAATGACAGACCTGCAGGCTGCAAACAAGTGATCTTGGCGACATCACCGAGATCACTTGTACAAAACAAGTGGCGGCCTCCCCGCTGTACATTTAGCTCTGCCCGGCGCACGGAACTGTATGACCCGGGCGTCGAGAGATAGGAACTCCACACCTCTGCTGCCCCTCTACCCCCGCCGGGCCTCGGTTGGCCTTGTAGGAAATCTGGCCCTGCTTGCCCCACACCTCTGAAGGTGGGGACAGAAAATGTGGGGACGCAGAGTGGCACAGATGCCTGTGCTGGTGGCCGGACGAGGTCTTGCGCAGAGGCTGCGGATGACCAGATGAGCAGACACTGGACAGCAGGGTAGACAGGAACGGGATGGATGGCCGGAAGCAGAGTCAGAGCCGCAACCGAGGTCATACACAGGTGAGCAGAGTAGCAGTGGTACCGAAGCAGCAGGTAGGAGCAAGGTCAGGATCACAAACCAGGGTCATACACGGATAAGCAAAGTCATATGGTGCCAGGTCATGAGACAAGAAGCCAGGTCCAAGGATCACACGCCAGGCTCATACACAGGGAAGCGGAATCGAAGGGTAAACGCAGGAACACAAGGATAGCTGACGACCACACAGCAACTGGCTCTGAGGGAGCATGAAGCCGGCTTGGTGACGAGGGAGCATGAAGCCGGCTTTCCAGCTAATCAGGAAGCTGGGCGGTGTGTAATGACTTGCCGCCCAGCTTCCTGATTGGGTGTTAAGCTGGCCAATCAGGAAGCCGAGCAGCGGGTCATTACCTACCCCCTGGCTTCCTGATTGGTGCTTCCTCGTCACCTGATGATCAGGGAGCATGGAGACGGCTTCCCGGCTAATCAGGAAGCCGAGCAGCGAGTCATTAAACGTCGTCCGGCTTCCTTAATGGGACTTACGGTATCGATATTAGGTGAGTACTGAAAAAAAATATTGGTACTTGTATTTTATACCGAAAAACCGGTATCGGTGCATCCCTTCTTGTTTCGCATTACATAACGTTGTGCTCACTGAATGATATTATTTGTAGAATGTTGTTCAGCACTAAAACATACTAACACAGCTTTGGGCAGATTTAGTAGTTGGTACCGCGGTATACTGTATGTGTGTGCTATGTGTGGTTGTCATGGGCAACATTGCTCAGTTTTTTTTTAACAAACTCTATGGTGATGGTTTATTTAGATTTTGTCTTTAATTATATTTTTCTATAATTGGTCCTGTTATACTATAGTAAGCTTTTTCATATCTCAGAAATCATTTTCTGTATTTTTGGTAATATGTTGGGGGCCATTTCTTTCTTTAGTTATATTATTGTCCTATAGGGGTCCCGTATTGCTTTA
Organism: Nanorana parkeri; assembly: GCF_000935625.1. Taxonomy (NCBI): domain Eukaryota; kingdom Metazoa; phylum Chordata; class Amphibia; order Anura; family Dicroglossidae; genus Nanorana; species Nanorana parkeri. The sequence continues at coordinate 85,786 of NW_017307414.1, read as the reverse complement.
TATTTCATATGTAGACCATTATTAAAGGGGTTAGGCTTAGGCTAATGTCAATGAGCTTGGTGGACATCCCATTTCAATATCTTGGGCATTAATACTGAGTTGGATCCCCTTTGCATCTATAGCATCCTCCTCTGGGAAGACTTTCCACAAGATTTTGGAGTGTGTTTTTGGGAGTTTTTAGTTCTTCTTCTATCTATAATTTCATCAAAACAAAATGCACACATGAGCACACTGATGTCGGAGATGGGTCTGTATCATAAGAGCAGAGAAATTTATTGTTCAACAAACCCACGCTGATTCAGTAAGTGGAGGTGACTAAGACGGAGACTGAAGGCTGAGAATAATGAGGATTACAGAGATGATCGATCTGACCTCAGGTGTCCAACATTAAATGCACCCTGTTCTCAGGCCTTTGAAAGATTTGTTCAAGGCCATTTGAGGTCGATCTATTTGTTCAGGCAAAGCACAAATCTATAAAAGATAAAAGCCTTGTGGAAACTGTGAGAGTGTCCGTGACATATGGCATATATTTCAATTAGAACTTCACAGTGACATCAATGCCACATGCTACACCGAGTGGCTAAAAGTGGGTGGACACCTGACCATCACACATACAGTATATGAGCATGTTAGACATCCCATTCCAAAACTATGGCCATTAATATGGAGTTGGCCACTCTTTGCAAATTTAGCAGTCTCCACTCCCCTAGGAAATGCTTTCCACAAGATTTTAGAAAGTGTCTTTGGGAATTTGTGCCCATTTAGCCAAAATATCACTTGTGAGGTTCTGATTTTGGATGAGAAGACCTGGCTTGTAGTCCAAGTTCCAATTAATCCCAAAGGTGTTAAGTCGGATTGAGGTTGTGTAGGACAACCAAGTCCTTCCATACCAAACCCACCACACCATGTCTTTATGTCTTTATTGACTAATACTGATCAAAACAGAAAAAAAAAAAAATGTAAATTATTTTCCATATTTTGAATAAAGTATGCACTGAAAGTTAATAATAAACACCAGTAGAATAAGGTGAGAGGACGGAACCCCTGGCAGGGAGAATCTTGAGCGATATAAAACACCAGTAACCTCGATCCCTTTGTTGGTAAACGGTTTACGCGTTTCTGGGGCACGCCCCCTTCATCAGAACCAGTGATT
>NW_017307414.1:82723-84600 GCF_000935625.1 Nanorana parkeri | reverse complement strand
CGTATATATACATACATACACTATATTGCCAAAAGTATTGGGACGCCGGCCTTTACACGCACATGAACTTTGATGGCATCCCAGTCTTAGTCCGTAGGGTTCAATATTGAGTTGGCTCCGCCCTTTGAAGCTATAACAGCTTCAACTCTTCTGGGAAGGCGTCCCCATCCATGTCTTTATGGACCTTGCTCTGTGCACTGGTGCGCAGTCATGTTGGAACAGGAAGGGGCCGTCCCCAAACTGTTCCCACAAAGTTGGGAGCATGAAATTGTCCCAAATGTCTTGGTATGCTGATGCCTCAAGAGTTCCCTTCACTGGAACTAAGGGGCCAAGCCCAACCCCTGAAAAACATCAAACCATCAAACTTTACACTTGGCACAATGCAGTCAGGCAAGTACCGTTCTCCTGGCAACCGCCAAACCCAGACACGTCCATCGGACTGCCAGACAGAGAAACGTGATTGGTCACTCCAGAGAACACGTCTCCACTTCTCTAGAGTCCAGTGGCGGCGTGCTTTACACCACGGCATCCCACGCTTTGCATTGCACTTGGTGATGTGCGGCTTGGATACAGCTGCTCGGCCATGGAAACCCATTCCATGAAGCTCTCTACGCACTGTTGTTGTGCCAATCTGAAGGCCACGCGAAGTTTGGAGGTCTGTAGCTATTGACTCTGCAGACAGTTGGCAACTTCTGCGCACTGTTCGCTTCACCATGCGCTGACCCCGCTCTGTCATGTTACGTGGCCTACCACTTCGTGGCTGAGTTGCTGTTGTTCCAAGTTGCATTTCACTTTGTTATAATACCGCTAACAGGTGACCGCGGAATATTTAGTAGCAAAGAAATTTCACAGAGCACCTGAATCCAATGATTTGAAGGGGTGTCCCAATACTTTTGGCAATATAGTGTATATATACACTGTAGATCAATTTCTTTGTTTTGCAATAAACAAGTAGGGAAGAGATAAACAAGTATTAGGTAATTTGTTGCAGTCTGTCTCTTGCCGGAGAGATTTCCTTTTACTTCCTGTCTTGGAAATACAACTTCCAATCTTAGACAGTTGTCACCAGATCATCCCCTAGGATGGTTCCCTTCCCCCTTGCTACAACCGTTTTCCATCCTCCCCCCGCCATCGGTGAATCTATCGGGAAGTGTTGAAGGCAGAATTAAATTTGGCGATATGTTCTATAAAATCCTCTTTCATAGTGTAGCTCCCTTTAAATGTCGCTATTCAATTTAGAGATACCTGGACTGTAACCAGTCTAGATACTGATTATACAGAGCTCTGCATTCTATAGGTGTCCCTGAATCTGCTGGATTGATTGCTCCTCCTGTTGCTGAGGAAAAGGGAGCCTTGGCATACAGTGAGGGAGGATCCACCCTCAGGTTATGACTATGCACCTGGCCTTTGCCAATCCCTGAGTAGGATGACTCAGAGGCATGGTTGAGGGCAGGTAATAAAAGGTCTGGGGACATTGTGGAGAGCTCTCTTCCCCTAGGGGCCTCGCCCTAGGAGGACTGTGTGTGTGATGCAGAGCAAGCAGCCTGGGCCTCAGCACATGGCAGGTGCTGAGGGGCCTAGAGGCATAGGGTACACTGATAATTCACTGGGCCCATACACGTGGCAGGTGATGGGTGCCTTGTTCTAAGAAGATACTCTCATTTAACTGGAGTGCTCCTTGGCAGTTGCAGATGCTGAGGGCACAGAAGTTCCAGATCCTAAAGAGGAAAATACCTGATGGAAGCTGGGTCGGGGAGGAGTCCGCCTGTTGAGGGGTACCGCAGAGGAGCTGGTGCGAGCGTCCGTCTGGGACCCACAAGGGAGATCCCACACCCTATTCCAGGTATCTGTTCACAGTACTACTACTACTACTACTA